>NW_022631097.1:2706821-2708156 GCF_010015895.1 Lontra canadensis | reverse complement strand
TGATCTGATATAAGGATTGCCACTCCTGCTTTCTTCTGATGTCCATTAGCATGGTAAATTCTTTTCCACCCCCTCACTTTAAATCTGAAAGTGTCTTCGGGTTTAAAATGAGTTTCTTGTAGGCAACATATAGATGGGTTTTGTTTTTTTATCCATTCTGATACCCTGTGTCTTTTGATTGGGGCATTTAGCCCATTAACATTCAGGGTAACTATTGAGAGATATGAATTTAGTGCCATTGTATTGCCTGTAAGGTGACCGCTATTGTATATTGTTTCTGTTCCTTTCTGATCTACTACTTTTAGGTTCTCTCTTTGCTTAGAGGACCCCTTTCAATATTTCCTGTAGAGCTGGCTTGGTGTTTGCAAATTCTTTCAGTTTTTGTTTGTCCTGGAAGCTTTTAATCTCTCCTTCTATTTTCAATGATAGCCTAGCTGGATATAGTATTCTTGGCTGCATGTTTTTCTCGTTTAGTACTCTGAATATATCATGCCAGCTCTTTCTGGCCTGCCAGGTCTCTGTGGATAAGTCTGCTGCCAATCTAATATTTTTACCATTGTATGTTACAGACTTCTTCTCCCGGGCTGCTTTCAGGATTTTCTCTTTGTCACTAAGACTTGTAATTTTGACTATTAGGTGACGGGGTGTGGACCTATTCTTATTGATTTTGAGGGGGGTTCTCTGAACCTCCTGGATTTTGATGCTTGTTCCCTTTGCCATATTGGGGAAATTCTCTCCAATAATTCTCTCCAATATACCTTCTGCTCCCCTCTCTCTTTCTTCTTCTGGAATCCCTATTATTCTAATGTTGTTTCGTCTTATGGTGTCACTTATCTCTCGAATTCTGCCCTCGTGGTCCAGTAGTTGTTTGTCCCTCTTTTGTTCAGCTTCCTTATTCTCTGTCATTTGGTCTTCTATATCGCTAATTCTTTCTTCTGCCTCCTTTATCCTAGCAGTGAGAGCCTCCATTTTTGATTGCACCTCATTAATAGCTTTTTTTATTTCAACTTGATTAGATTTTAGTTCTTTTATTTCTCCAGAAGGGGCTTTTATATCTCCCGAGAGGGTTTCTCTAATATCTTCCATGCCTTTTTCGAGCCCAGCTAGAACCTTGAGAATCGTCATTCTGAACTCTAAATCTGACATATTACCAATGTCTGTATTGATTAGGTCCTTAGCCTTTGGTACTGCCTCTTGTTCTTTTTTTTGTGGTGAATTTTTCCGCCTTGTCATTTTGTCCAGATAAGAGTATATGAAGGAGTAAGTAAAATACTAAAAGGGTGGCAACAACCCCAGGAAAATATGCTTTAGCCAAATCAGAAGAGATCCCAAATT
>NW_022631097.1:2496187-2706721 GCF_010015895.1 Lontra canadensis | reverse complement strand
CAAATAAAAAAAGAAAACCAATAATGAAAAAAATATAAAAAGGAAAAAATATATATATATTAGATAAACTAGTTAAAAAAACGTTAAAAAAGAAAAGGGTAAAAGTTTAAAAAAATTTAGCAGAAGAAGAGAAAAAAATTGAAAAAGAAAAAAAAAATTAAATTAACTGCAAGGCTAAAGAATCATGGGGAGAAAGCCATGAGTTCCGTGCTTTGCTTTCTCCTCCTCTGGAATTCCGCTGCTCTCCTTGGTATTGAAACTGCACTCCTCGTAAGTGAACTTGGTCCTGGCTGGGTTTCTTGTTGATCTTCTGGGGGAGGGGCCTGTTGTAGTGATTTTCAAGTGTCTTTGCCCCAGGCGGAGTCACACCGCCCTTACCAGGGCCCGGGCTGAGTAATCCGCTCGGGTTTGCTTTCGGGAGCTTTTGTTCCCTGAGCGCTTTCCGTAGAGTTCCGGAGGACGGGAAGGAAGATGGCGGCCTCCCAGTCTCCGGCCCGGAGGAGCCGAGAGCTCGGGGTCCCACTCCTCAGTGCGCCCTCAGGGAACAGCGTCCAATTACTCCCGTCTGCCTGGCCTCCGGCTGCGCTCCGAGCTCACCGAGCCTGCGACCGGTTCAAGGTAAGCCCAAGCTGTGAGCTCACTCCTCGGCTCCGTCTCTGTAGCCGGCTTCCCTGTTCTAATACCTGCGAGCTCTGCGACACTCAGACACCCCGATCCTTCTGTGACCCTGCGGGACCTGAGGCCACACTGGCCCCGCGTGGGCTTCACCCCAGTTAAGCCTCTGGAGCGATGTCCCTCAGCGGAACAGACTTTTAAAAGTCCCGATTTTGTGCTCCGTTGCTCCGCCGCTTGCCGGGAGCCGGCCCCTCCCCCCGGGGTCTATCTTCCCGTCCCTTTGGATTCACTTCTCCGCCAGTCCTACCTTTCAGCAAGTGGTTGATTTTCTGTTTCTAGAATTGCTGTTCTTCTTCTCTTCGATCTCCCGTTGGATTTGTAGGTGTTTGCAATCTTTAGATAAGCTATCTAGCTGATCTCCCGCAACCTGAAGTAGTCTCAGCTGCTACTTCTCCGCCATCTTGACTCCTTCCTATACTTATTTTTTAATTAAAATTTTAATTATAGGGGCACCTGGGTGGCTCATCCGTTAAGCGTTTGCCTTTGGCTCAAGTCATGATCTCAGGGCCCTGGGATAGAGCCCCATGTCAGGCTCCCAGCTCAGTGCAGAGTCTGCTTCTCCCTCTCCCTTTGCCCCTCTCAACCAATTGGGTGTGTGCACTTGTTCTCTCTCTCTCTCTCTCTCTCTCTCAATCTCTCTAAAATAAATAAATAAAAATCTTAAAAATGTTTTTAAATTATAATTTTAAAATACCAATAACTAAGATTCAAATCCCAAGAAAAAAAGATATCAGTTTTCTTGAGATGTGATGGGGTGATTTCAGCTATAAAAAATGGATATTCCAATTTAGAAGAATTTATGGGGTGACATAAATGGATATAAATTATGGAGTGACATATGGACAACATTATGGCAAACATTGTAGGAGACATTAAAAAAAAAAAAAACTATAAGACCCAGATGCTGTACCTAAGGAACTCAAAGATGAGCTAAGAAAGACCTAATTAACATACAAAATATCATCAGAGATAGTAGAAGTTAAACTTTTGGTATAGGAATTCTGAAAAGAGAATATAGTAGGCTTAAGTATTCAGAGAGCACTTTCTTGAGAAAGTAGTATTTGGCTTGGGCCTTAATAGGTAAATACTTGAGAAGATCCACAGGAACAGGGGGAAACAAAGAAGAAGTAAGCTTTAAGATACTAAGCTTCAGAGGGTATGGAGGCCACTCAAACGAGTCTCTCAGATCCCAATGGGCAGCAAAATTGACCAAGAACCCTAACTACAGAATCAATCACTGTGTTCACAACAAAGTCGCACTTCCCATGGGCTGCTCCCACCCAATGACTGAGTTAGCAGGAAAGCTAAGGCAGGCTTGTTCCTGAGAGATGTGGGATTCTTCTGACAGGCCACTTTAGCTAAAGGAATCCCAAACAGGCTCATCAATTTCCTTCAGAACTCCACGGCTGACTTATCTTCCACTCAACCTACCTCCTTTCCCTCTCTCCTTTACTTGTGGGTCAGACCCCATTTCTGTCTAAGACCCCTCTCTGTTTTCTACCCCATCCCCACCCATTTTCCCTCACAAGTATTGTTCTTAATAAATCCTTATATAACTAATTTCATCTTAGCCTCTGCTTCTCAGAGTTCCCAGACTAACACAGAAAGAAAACACCAAATGAAAAAGACACAGTCTCTGCATTCAAGGGATTTACAGTGAAGTGAAGAATATAAAAATGTATATTAAAAAATGTATATGGGCACAAGATAAATGCTAGAAGTGATAGGAAAAAATGTTTTAGTACACACAAAGAAGGGAATGACTAATTTTTACCAGTAAAATCCGTATTTACCAAGGAGGTAATATTGGAAATGAGTCTTGAGAGATAGGTATGTTTTCAGCATATGGAAACAAAGGAAGGGATATTCTAGGCCAATGGAGCAACATGAGTTTAAAGTACAGAGTGTGTTGGCAAAGTTAAGTGATTTCATAACAATCTCATAAGGAAATCTTTTACACTGGAATATATGTTTCAATCTGCTTTCAGAAAATAACTAAGATCAGGACACCCGGTGACTCAGTCAATTAAGCATCTGAATTCAGCACAGCTTGTGATCTTGGGGTCCTGGGATCGACCCCACATCGGTCTCCCCACTTAGCAGGAGTCTGTTTCTCCTACTCCCTCTCCCTCTCCCACCCACTTGTTCTCTCTCTCTCTCTCAAATAAATAAAATATTTAAAGAAAAGGAAAGAACTATGATCAAATGTGAAGAATAGATCAGAAAAGAGAGAAAGGAAAAGTCAAAAAATAAACTAAGAAGTTAACACAACAATCATGAGGAATGGTCACAGAAGCTGAAAGTCAAGAATAGATGAGTAGGACTGTATATGAGAACATCTTGGAAGTAGAATCCAAGACTTCTTAATGGAATATGAGACATGAGAATCAAGGACTAACCAGGTTAATCGGGTGGTTGAAGAAACACTAGCACCAGAAGAAAAGAATAGATTTGGGGCAAAGGAGATCACCAATTTGATTTTAGAAATATTGAATCTAAAGAAATTATATATATATATATATGTATATATATATATATATATTCTAAGATAATATCCCAGCTGGAGAGAATTCAAAAGTTGTTGAAATTGTGAGCTAGTTATGTGGGGAAATGCTAGTTACACATTCATATTTGGAATTACTTACACAGAGTAAGTGGCTGAATCTCTGAAAATGGGCGCAATGACCCTAAAGGGGAGTATACGGTCATTCCATTAAAAGGACTTTACGAATGTGTACATTCAAAATGAAGAAAGGGACCCAGAAACGAGGCAGAAGTCACCAAAGGTAGGAGGTTGAGCTGGGTCTCAGATTCAGGAGAGGTAGTAGAATCAAGACTCTGAGGCTTTTTACCATTCCTCTCTCCATGCGAAGCCCTCCCTGACACCTCCAGGTGGAATGAGACCCTGGCTCCCTTAAGCTTCTGTTACAGAATCATACATACTTTCTCTGTGGTGCATACAACATTATTAAAATTGCACATGTGTGTACCTTCCCACTAGACTATGAGCACCTAGACTCTACAGATCCAAGACTTAAATAACACACACAAGGATTTCAATAAATATTTGTTGAATGAGTGAATGCATGCATTCAACAGAATATTTAAAATGCACTACTCTGTGTGCTAGACACTTTACAGGTCCTAAGGATGCATTGGTGCAGAAGACAGAAGACAGACAAGGACCTCATTCTTAAAAATCTTATATTCTAGCAATGAGGGTAGAGATGGGGGACAGATAAACAACATTGAAACAAATTGATAACAAAGAAAATTTCATATTTTTCTGTTGTAAGTGCTAGGAAAGAAATAGAACCAGATGGCTATGTACAGTGCTGGGGTGAAGACTGGGTGCTTATTTCGATTGCATGATCAAAAGAGGGCTCACTAAGGAAGAGGTGTTTGAGCCAAGGTCTAAATAAGAAGACAAACATGCGGTCAGTGTCTGGGAGCAGTCCCCAGGCAAATGAACAGAAAATATACATTTCCTAAAAAGAAGATGTTCAAGGAACAAAAAGAAAGCCAATGTGAGATGAGGTCAGGAAGTAAGCAAGAGCCAGATCGTGCGATACCAACATCATCTTGCAGGCCCAGATGGATGGACGGATGGGTGGATGGATGGATGTTGAGGAAATGTGAGAAGAAAGCATTGTATGAAGTAAGTTTTAGGAGGATCAGACAGAAACATGTTTACAGTTGACAGAAAGGACCCTATGGAAAGGAAAGGGTCAAAGTTAAAAAAGATCATGGCTAAAGAAAGTGATAGAGGGGAGAACAGGAGACACAATCCAAGGAATGGGAGAGGGGTTGGACTTGGAGGAGAGAGACAGCAAGGAGCAAGAAGAACTGATGGAGGGCCATGGGGAAAGCTGATGGAGGCTCTCTGTGGGAGTGGTGGGGATGGAATGGGACTGTAGAACATGGGCATTGCTGGGTTAGGAATAGCACCAACGCCACTAGGGATGAATAAGAGCAATTTGAGAAGCACAGCAGTTAGAATGCAGGGGTGGTGGTGAATGTAGTCATCAGGATTGTGTGACTTTCTCCACATTGCTCAGAAGCCCAAACACAGGAGCAGAAAAACAGAAATTGGCCTCGGGAGAGGGGGGCTGGAAGTGCAGATTAAGTGGTAGAGCCGAGAATATTTGTTTCACTGCCATTAACTCAAAAAAACACCTATTGAACACCTCTTGTGTGTCAGGCAATGTCCGGGTAGTGGGGTAAACATTTTCCCTATCCTTATAGAAACCATAGTGTCTTAGCTCAGGCAGCTGTAACAAATACCACAGGCTTTCTGGCTTAAACAACGGACACTGTTTCTCACAGTTCTAGAGGATTGGAAGTTCAAGGTCAGGGTACCAGTATGGTCCAGTTCTGGTAAAATCTCTCTTCCAGGCTTGCAGAAAGTCACATGCCAGGGAGAGGAAGATCTGATCTCTCTCTTCTTGTAAGGACTCTAATCCCATGGTGAGGGCCCCATCTTCATGACCTCATCTAAACCTAATTACCTTTTAAAGAAGCTCCATCTCCTAATACCATCACATCTAGGGCTAGGGTTTGCCTCAATCTGTTCCGACCACTACAACAGAATACCACAGACCGGGCATCTTTAAACAACAGAAATGCATTGCTCACAGCTGTGGAAGCTGGAAGTCTGAGACCAGGATGCTGGCATGGTCAGGTAAGTGGCCTCTTCCAGGCCACAGACTTCTTGCTCTGTCCTCACAGGGAAGAAGGAGCAAAGGAGCCCCACAGGATCCCTTTTATACGCAGACTAATCCCATGCATGGGGGCTCCACCTTCACAACCTATGCACTTCCCAGAGGCCCCACCTCCCAAGACATTGGACATTAGGATTGCAACATATGAATTTGGAGAGGACGCAATTCAGTCTGTAACACACAGCTTGGGGGTCAGTGACAGAAGCAAGCTTGCAATGTCCATCCAGTGTGACGCATGCTACAGGTAGGGTGAACTGGGATTCCACAGAAGCACGGAGGAGGGGCCCCTTACCCAGCCTTGGAAGTCTAGGAAGCTTTCCCTTTGGAAGTGACTTCTAAACTGGGAACCCATGAAGACTAAACCAGGAAATGGCCAAGGGCAGAGGGAAACTAGGAAAGAGTGTGTAAGCTATGGGAGAGAAGATCTCATAGTGAAGCCGGGGAAATAGGCTGGGAGTGTGAATAGGGGCCCACTGGCAAAGAGCCCCGCGTCATGATAAAGGGTTTGAACCTGATCCTGAAGATGACAGTGCCGTGAGAGGGGCTGGTTTAGCAGAGTCAGACAATGTCGTTCTTGCAGTAAGAGAGATTGTTCTGGCTGCAGAGTGGACAGGGGGAATAGAAGCCCAGAAGGCAAGCTTGAAGTTATGTGAAGATATTTCTGTATCTTCAGGTTCAAAACTACAGCCCCCAGTGGGTCAACATTTGAACGTTAAAAATAAAGAGAGTAATAAAGATAAGACAGGGTGTGAACCTCAGTGCTGGCCTCGGAACCCAGACAGGTGTGCAGATAGCCAGGCCTTATCTATAACACTGTCTCAAGACACTTTCCTTTTATACCCTCTCTTATAAAACCAGTAGCATGCATTTTTTGTCTTTATCTTTATCATTTGCAGTGACAAGCATCCTTTTGTTCTATGAAATAAACTTGCACAACAGTCTGTAGTTTTGACCTGAAGGTGACGGCTGTGACCTGGTCTAGTCCAGCCTGGGGACAGGTTCACTCATGGTGGGCCTCCACATTAACATCACCTGCATTTTTATTTTAAAAACCCTTTCATGAGCCCTATCCATGAATCAGAATCTACATGTGTGAGGCCAGGAATCTGTATTTTTTAAAAGTTTTTTTTATTTATTTAACAGAGAGAGAATGAGAGAGAGAAAGAGAGCGCAAGATGGGGAATGGTCAGAGGGAGAAGGAGACTCCCTGCTGAGCAGGGAGCTCATTGCAGGACTCCATCCCAGGACTCCAGGATCATGACCTGAGCCAAAAGCTTAACCAACTGAGCCACCCAGGTGCCCAGGAATCTGTATTTTAAACTAGACTCCTGTATTGGTTTTCTCAGGCTGCCTCGACAAAATACCACAAACTGGGTGACTTAACACAACAAAAAGTTATCGTCTCACAGTTCTGGAGTCTGGAAGTCCGAATTCAATGTGTCGGCAAGGCCACGCTCCCTCTGAGAAGGGGCTAAAGAAGGATATTTCCTTGCTTTTCTCCTAGCTTCTGGGAAGAAGCTATTCCCTGGCTTATCATTCCTGTCTCTGCCTCCATCTTCCCATGGCATCTTCCCTCTGTGTCTCTGTGTCTTCACATAGCTTTCTCCCTATATGCCTGGGTCCAAACTGCTTATGACACTAGTCACCAGTCACACACACACCCCAATCCACTATGATCTCATCTTGATTACTAACTTGATTAACACCTGCAAAGACCCTACCTCCTATAAGTCTCATTCATAGGTACTAGAGGCTAGGAGTTAGGAACACTGTGGAATCTTTTTGGGGAACACAATTCAACCCGGTTGTTCCCCAGTGAGTTTTATAACACATGAAACTTGGAGCATTGAGGAAAGTGGATGACAGATCGCATTAAGGCACAAGTCCACCACAGCTCCAAAGATAACATCCTGAAATGCTGGGGTTCGATCTTGGAGGATGGGGAGCATTCTCTCTGCAGAACATACACAAGGGCAATGGGCTCCACATTTCAGATCAAGCTACTAGTTTTCTAGCAGCACACCCAATATACTTTCCTGGAGATAGGGTCAAAAAAAGAAAATCCACAGGATAAGAAAAGACATCTTATTTATACCTTAGAATTGAAACCAGAAGCAGAAGTCTTTTTCAGCATAATTCAAGCCACCCCTGATATGGATCTTAGTTTATAATTCTGCCTCTTTTATAGACTAAAATGGACCTGCACTCATTTGTGCTGATGGTGACATTTTCAGGGAGTGAAGGTTTTTGCACACTCTGGAGTGGAATCACCTAGTGCAAGTCGTGGCCCCGCTACTTACCGAGGAACTTAGGCAATGTACATGAGTCTCAGTTCCTTCATCTGTAAAATGGACACAATAATCACAACCTCCTGAAAGCAGTAAGTGAGGTAATACATGGAAAGCTTTAGTCATATAATTAACATTTAATATATGTGAGATATTCTTCCTATAGCATCTCTAGCATGGTTGTTTTGACAAACTTGTACCTGATGGCGAAGGGCTTTTGGAGCTCTAGCTATTAGCACTATTCCTTCATGAGCCTCTGCAACTTGAAACCTAAACATTTATGAACCGAAACTTTCCTCTGATATCAATGAATCAAGTCAAAACAATCTCGAGGCTACGAAGTGTGTTTTGAAAGAGATTTCTTGATAAACCAAAACACTAATATGTCTCCCTGGGGACTACAGAGGAGTCTTGGCTGGGTCTTGGAATATGTGCTCATTTTACTCTCAGTAGCCTACTTAAAACTGCTATTTACTGAAAAGTTTTATTAAATGTCCCATGAAACGTAACATGATTTACTCACACATATTAAGAGAAAATAGAAACGTTGCTTTTGAAAAAGGGAGACTCTTCCGGGATTCTACCTTCTTCCCAAACTCACTAGGATCCAGTCAGCATATTGCCAGGTTAAAAGGAAGCTGAAGGGGCACAGTCAGTTAAGCATCCAGCTCTTGGTTTCAGCTCACGTCATGGTCTCAGGGTCATGGGATCAAGCCCTACAACAGACTCCCTGCTCAGCTCAGAGTCTGCTTGGATTTCTCTCTCCCTTCCCCTCTGCCTCTTCGAGCCTCTTTCTCTCTCTCTCTCTCTCTCTCTCTCTCTAAAATAAATAAATAAATCTTTAAAAGAAGAAGAAGAAGCTGGAATAAACAGAAAATTGCCACTTGTGATCAAGAAACACAGAGTAGCAAAGGCTTTGGGTTGGTTGGTTTGTTATCTAAAATTACATAGGCCAGATGTTTGAGAAGTATATGTAGAATGGAAGTTGGACGGCCCCTCAGCACAGCGTCCACATGGACTGCTGTGGGTGTTGCTATGGTATTGACTCACAGTGTCATCAATCATAAAAATCAAAACTGACACATCAGACAAAGGACCAAGGTCTTCCAGAAGGCTTGCGTCTCATCCTTTTAACATTGCCATCCATGTCATGGTGTCATGGCCTCTGGTATCAGAATGACAGAAAGGACTTAAATCATGTCTTTTTCCAAGCAAAGGCATCACCTAGGCTGTTTTCTACCCACGTTTCATTGACCCACTTTCTGCTGGGGGCAAGATGAAAACCGGTTACACAACACCACAGATGTTTATTTCCCTCGTTGATGTTGGCTCAAAATAATGCCCCCTTATTGAACTAAGACTGCCCATGGGTGCTGATGCGTGACAACCAGAGAGGTGGGCTCAATGTCAGGGTTAAACTAGACACGTGTTAGCTTCCTGAGTTGTCACGTATTCTTCAAGTTCTTTTTGTCGGTGGCACTATGCAGGGCGATGTGCAAAGCAAATTAGGTAGAAGTGTTCTCTGCCCTTTAGGGCTTATAATCAAATGATGCCTATGCTCATATGTGCAGTCAGTTATCAATTCTTTGGTCCTAGGGATAGAAAAAGAGGGGCAGATGCACTGTGAGTGTTCTTTGCGATTTCATCACCCCACACTATGCACTATTCGCTTTGCATATCTCTGCCCCCCAAAACTTCCTCAACCCAGTGACCCCTCAGGAGAGCAGTTGAGATTAAATTCTGATTTGTCACGATTAAGTCAAATGTATTGCGAGTGTTGGACATTTTATTAAGTCATTGGCTTCAAGGCGAGCAAGGCACATAGGCCACAAGGAGCTGTCACCAGTGTGCTGATGGGGTATGTGTGAGGGAGCACAGAGCAGCTCAGGGAAGGAGGCGGTCCTGGGGGACAAGTTTAGAAAAGGAGAAAGAGGGAAACTGAGAGCAAGGGAACAGGTAGGAACCAGCCGAGTGACCAAGGAGGCCAGGGCAGCCAGAGCAAGGGAAGCAAAGTCCATGCATGGAACCCCAGGGCAGGCAGTGGAACTGAAGCTCAGGACATGTGGGCACAGCCATGAGACGAAACTGAAAACACACCCCCCTACCCCAGGGCCATATAGAAGCGGGGCCCGGATGCCGCTCCAAGAAGCGTTGACTCACACTGAAGACAGTGGACATTTTACTCAAGGAGATGATCAGAGTCTCATCATAAATTCCCTAGAGGGTAAAGGGCAATTCAGAGAAGCGCAGGAAGGGAGGCTGGAAGACAGGCCCAGTACAGAGATGGCGACCTAGTCTGAGGAGGCCTCAGGAAGCCTGAACGAGAGGCCGCAAGGGTGGGGCAATGGCGCTGCGCTCTGTCTTGGAAACCAGTCGGATGTGGAGTGAACATTTTGGTAAGCACTGGAGGTCTAAATATCACTAGATATGAGTTAAGCAAGAAAGAACCACATTCACGTCACTCTTTTTCCTGTTCTGAAAAGCTTCTGGGCACGGTGTGTGAGAGGGAGGGAGAAGTGCCTTAAAAATTCCAGTGTGTGACTCTCAATGCTTTCCACATGGTGCACATATAAATATTGTTCTCTGGGGTGCAGCTGCAGCTGCTCCCTCCAGCACCTGGCTCTGTTTGTCACCCTGCCCCAGACTCGCGCTGTGGAGAGCCTCAGCTCCGAGAGTCACCCTCCAGCTCTGCTTGCTTCTGGCTGACCCAGAGCCCAGCAGCTTTCCTCAGGGCCACATCACAGGACCTGGGCTTCAGGAGGCCTGAGGTCTTGTCTTCTGCCCATCTCATCTTTAGCCCCTCACTGCCATGTCCATGCTGTCCTGCGCTAGAAGAACTTCAGCCATCACTCCCCATTCACATGTGACTTCTGCTGCTGGAGGACTCATGGGGTCCCTGTGCCTTCTGACGTGTGTAGCTTTAACTGTTGGTGCCATGGCACTTGGGCCTAATGGTCAGGTCTGTTCCCTCGGGCCACATCTAGTGAACTATGTGCAAGTCACCCCACTGGTACAGTGTGGACAGGACACACTGAGGTGCATCAGGACATCTGCAAGAGTGGGGACCGAGTCCACCACAAAGGAGTGCATGAAATGAGGCTGAGACAGGAACCGACCGGGCAGAGACACACCAACCAGCATGGCACAAACAATTGGCCCACAGACACCAGGTGCACTTTGAGTTGTTGATGTGCAATTTTCAGGGGTCAAACATTCGGGAACTTTCGAAGCTAGTTGCTCAGCCATGAGTAGTTGGAAATCAGTCATGATGAGAGTATTTACACCACAGAAATCAGCCAGTCTTACAAACCAGCCTTCTCTCATCCCATCACCTCCCCCATCTCCTGGAAGCTGTACAATTGCTGCCACTTTCTCCTCTCCCCGGGTCTGGGATCCATCAGAGAGGGTGTGGGACACCAGCTCACTTCATCGGGAGTCTGGCAAACTTTGTGTGACACCTTGGGTTAGGTGTGGGGCTTGATGCTGTGTAGAGTAGAGGATTGGGAGGTGGGGGGGGGGTCCTGGCTTCCTGCCCCCCTACTCTCAGCCTTAGAAATGTTGGGAGGGTGAGGGTGTTTAGCTCTGTGGTACAGGTGGTGAAGAAGACCTGGCTGATCTGTCACAGCCCAAGAGGAGACCGAGGTAGGATGGGCAGCAGGGAACAACCCAATGTCTCCAGCACCTTCAAATGCACCGATTTGCTGGCTCTGTGTCTCTGTTTCCCTATTGTAAAATGGAGATACTACCACCTTCTCAAGAACTGTTAGGACAAGGGATATAATGTGTGGAGTATTGTAAGATTGCATCCCAGCACAGAGTAAGCCCCTGCCAATCTTGTTGCTGGATGTTCCCAATAGCCTCATGAGAGGAACACGTGAAAGTAATTGTGGACTCATCTGAGCCTTCCCTTTCCTTCCTATTATTTTTATTTTTATCCCATGACTGGATTGGACTCCCAAAAGCTCCCCTAACCAATAGCTCCCAAACCATCTCGATCATCAAAATCTTCTGAGAAACCACCTAAAACCCAGATTCAGACTCGCTGAAGAAGAGTACGTTGGCAAGCCCAGGAATGTGCTTGCTCTAAAAGCTCCCCAGGAGCCCACTGCTGGCCTAAGCTGGGGAGACCCTGCCGCACATGTCTGGGCTCCAGGGGCCAGTAGCCATGACTGCTCAAGGTGGCCAATGTCCGAAGATAGGGAGGATCACTTTATTTAGAGGTTGTCTTAAATCTAGGAATCAAGAGATCTTTGCAGTAAACAAGTGTGCGCCTCCTGACAAAGTAATGTAAACCAATAACAGGCTCCAATAATGCTATTTTTAAAAGGCTTTAAATAACTTTTTCAATGCAAAACAACACACTCAGGCAGACCTAATTCATTTTATGGGCCAGCTGAACCACTAGCGCTCAGAGAGCCTTGCTATGTCACAACACAGAGCCATTTCATCTGTCCGCATGTGGGTGACCAGTGCAGTGAGGTTAAGCCAAGAGCTTTCCCATGGTGCCAACCAAAAGGACGTGATTCCTGTAGCCCCTTCTCCCTGGCTTGAGGACAGTGGCTGGCACTGCATAGCAGAATTCCCTGTGTTCTTCACTGCACTGTTTCATGCCCCGAAAACTTCATCTGAGCCTCTCCCTCCTAGTGAAGCTGGAGATAAATCCTGCTGATGTGTTTTCCATGATAAGTTAATGTTACAGCCTTCACAATGGTGACCTCAAATCCACACTGTGAGGAACAGCAGTTCAGCCAACACTGTGAGCTTGATAGCCCACTCACTGCCTTTTCATTAAAATTCCAAGTTGGTGTTTTTGTTTTCAAAGGAAGGATGGAGCCCATCCAGGTCACTCAGTCCAGGCGCTGCTGGGAGGAACGCCTCGCTGCACATTTACACTTCAGCGGCTCCCGGGAGGGCAGCGCGCTGCAGCAGGAAGGATTTCTAACAACTTCCAGAATGTTTTCCAGATATAAATAGCCTCTACGGCATGATATATTCTAGCAAGTAAGACTGGAACAAAAGTAGGTTATTGACTGGCAGATGCCTGCCTTCCAGTGGGCATTGGAGCATTAGGGATTGGGCTCTTTCCAGCTATATTTAGCAGCCGCATTAATGTACTGCGGAACAATGCCCTTTGGAAAAGCCACATAAATCAGAGGACGAAGGATTGCTAAAATTTATGAAGCAATCACTGGGAGAAACCCCTGGGCACAATCACTGTGATAAATACCTTGTTAAGCCCCCTGCCCATCCCCACCTTATGTTTCTTGTTAACACGAGGGGTCCATTACGGAGCGCTGCTACTTCCCAAAGGGGAGGCCATCTGCATTTGGGAGGTGGACAGCAATCTGCACCCCATTCAACCCGACAGATCCATTCTTAGAATCCCAGAGATGAAAGAGCCCTCTAAGCAAGCAGGCTCCCCAGATTTTCCAGGGGGATCTCAATTTTGTTCAGTTATTTTGTACTTTTAAATAGCAAAATCATTAAATATAGAAGCAAAGAGGTTGCTCCGTTTTCACAGTTCCTCCCTGGCAAAATTTTCCATGTACATGATGGCACAATTCAGAGAACAGTCCTTTGTTGGACTGTGCATCCTGGTTCTGGAGCCAGAAATCCAGATCCATCAGTTGGTTTGAATTCCCCTATTTTGAAAATGAAAGAGACATCTCCCCACAGGAGACCACCCAGTCATCACGAGAGGCAGTTCTTAGGTCTGACATCAAGAACTCTCACCAGGGTATCACATTGCCTCAGAAGGAGAACTGAGTGGTAATTACACTAGTTGATTCTGACTCCTGATAGGACAGCCGATTCTGCAGCAGGCCCACAATGATGCGGAGAAGAGTAAATCTAATACCGGCTCCATTGCTTACTGAGTGGTCTTGGGCAAAATCTTCCAGGTCCCCTCAGCCCAGCTGTTCCTCGTCTGTAAAATGGAGGCAGTAAGAATCTACCAGGGTTGTTCTAAAAATACAAAGAGGAAATGTGAGTCAAGGCACTTATCATGGTGACTAGCCCATAGTAAGTGCTCAAGAAATAATAGGGATTATTAGGCTGGTCATTGATGATTCCCTAAAGGAAAAAGGAGTAATAGAAATAGGAACATTTTGCAAATGTTGACTTCTGAACTCTGCTTTCATCACCTCAAAGCCAGGGGATTCAGGGTAGGTAGGAGAGTACAGAATTATCTACCAATTTACCATTGAGAGTACTACTCAACAAGAAAATGAGCACCCACTGGCGTTACATATTTTGTAAGCATCATGACTTTGCCTTTGTCTTCCCTCTCACAAAATGGAATTAGGTATTCTGACCATGCTGAAAGATTATAAAGAAATAAATCCAGTCCACTAATTGATTGATCACATTCACACAGATCATTTTTCTTTTTCATGTTGGTTATGTGGATATTATTCATGGCACACAATTTTCAGAAACAACCAAGATGTCAGTATAACCAGAACAAAGCAAAGGCCTTTCGTGTATTAAATAAAAGACTCACAGCAAGTGATTTTTGCCTTAAAGCTCTAATGTTTTTTAACCATTTCAGACCACACTTAGACCAAGATGTAGCCCTTGAACCAAACAATGCTAAAAAGTTACAAGGAAGGTCTTTTGCTGACTGTAGGCATGAGTGCAGCTAGATTGTATGGTAAGATCTAACTAAAAGAGAACAAAATGGTGCCTCAGCTCTCCCCCACCCCAAGACAATGTAATCAGCTTGTGTGCAAAAAGAGCAGTGATGATAGTTAGAGCCCACTTTTAAATCCTAACACTCCAGCTTTGTCACTGTGTGAATCACTTTGAGCAGATCACCCAACCTCTGTACACCTTAGTATCTTCATCTGTACGAATGCAAATAATGAGACCAAACTCCAAGGTTTTTGTGAGGATTAAATAAATAAGGGAATATATTTATGGAACTTGGCATTAAATAGATGTGGAATACAAGAAGCACCTTCCTCCCTCAAGAACAGCCTGTTCCCCTCCTGTCTAGTCCCCACCTGGGACTCTCCCCAGGTAAGTGAGAAGTTTAGAGCAAAACCTACCACAGGTATGTCCTGCTTTCCTCCATACCCCAGTATCTTTATACAGATGAACCCAGATTATTAAGAACATCAAAGCAATATCTCAGTATGACTTCTGCCCCCAGCACTCTCCTGAAACTCCTCAAGAAATTCTAATCTCCAAAGCAAATAGCCTTTGGCTGAGATTCATTTTCCTCCCTTTTTTGGTAACATTTGACACTGGCTGATTTCCATCTTGAAATCCTTTTCTCTTCGGTTTCTATGACATGATACTGCTCTAGGTTTTCTCCTGACTAAATGATACTTTCCCTCCTTTCTGCATTACAGACTCCACTTGTCTTCCGATTCACAAATGTGGGATGCCCCCAGTGTTTCTAGAACTCTCCTCTTTCCAGTCTCTCCACTCTCTCCTACATCAGTCTCATTCATTTCAATGACTTCGACTCTCTCTTTCTAAAATCAAGGCCCAAATCTGTATCTGTGGCTCTGACATGTTTTCCAAACCCTACAGTAGGTGTTGAGTACCCACATATGTACGGAGGCCAGGCAGGAAGTATGAATAACTACACCAGGCTGAAGCTGAGGGAGTGGTGGAGAGCTCATCCTTCATGCTCAACGCAAGCCAATTGTTGTCTTGCAAGAAGGAGGCCCCAGTGATTCCAAATCTCAAGATTTTTTCCAAAAGAAGTCAGAAATGCGGATTTTTTTAATTAGTAGTTAATAATGACTAATTCAACTGTTTTTAAATCGTGCAGATTAACCGAATACAGACCAAAGAAACTGCACCTGAAAGCCAAATGTGGCTCATGAGCCACTAATTTACCATATTATTCTAGATCCACAAATTCAACTACTCATTTTAAACCACTTTTGGAAGCCTTACTGTAACCTCAAATTTAACATATTCAAAAGCTGCCATAATCTTCCCTGAACCAATTTCTCTTATTGGTCTACAGTGCAAATATGGCCAATTCCCTTCTCCCAAGTGCCCAGGTTCTGAAACCTCTGCATCATCTTTGACTCTTTCATCACCTTCCTCTCAACTGACCATCTTTGCTATATCATCTTTGCAATGAGTCTCGAATTTATATCCCCATTTCTATTCCCACCGTTATCATTTATTCTTCACTGCCATGTTGCTACAGACTTCCTGGTGTCCCCACCTTCTGTTTCTGCCCATGTTGATCCATCTACACACTACTGACAGAGTAATTTTCCTAAAATACTCCTTTGTGTGTACCTGCCCTAGTCAAAAGCTTCGCAGCGTCTTAAAACCTCTGCGTTTTAGTATCATCTTCTCCACCTGACACTCAAGATCCCGCATCATCTAGGCCAGATACCACCAGTTGTCCCTGAATATCTGTTCTCTCCTCCTTCTATGGCAATAGAACCCCTGTGTTTTTCTGGGGACATAAACACCTAAAAGAGAGAGTGTATTTCACAGGACCCGTTGCAGCTAGGAGAGACCACACAACTAAGTTCTAGGCAATGAAATGAACATAAAGTCCTATGCAGTCATTTCTGGGAACACTCTCTAAGAGCTAGGACACATATGCCCTCTACCTCCTGCTGCCTTGTCCCTGTCTTTATCCTGATGTCTACAAGATGATGCTGCAATCTTGGACCATCAGCTAAAGGCCCACCCTGCAGAGTAATGAGAGAGAAGAAACATGGGCACCATACCAGCCCTGAGGACTGCTGGACTTTGCATATTTATATCTTGCTAAGCCATTGTTACTTCTGGTTTGCTGCCAGTCTCAACAAAGCCTAATTCTCTCTAAAAGAGATCTCACCTAACAGGCCTCTTCTCACTCCCCTAACTATAGCCTCTCTGTTATTCAAACCCAGCTATCTATTGTCCCCACATGCACACCTACTTCCCTACCCCTCTACCTTTTCTCATTCTATACAAGATTGCTTTTCTCTTGTCGAAATTCAATCCCTCTCAAGACACACCTCGCATCTCATCCTTCACTTCCATAAAATCACTCTTCACCCCCCCAATAGCACATGAATTTTCTCTCTGAATCCTGTCAGCATCATGCTCATTCCTCTCATATTATATTTGCTGCAACACGTGCACACACATGGCTTACCCTGTGCAGATGGAACAGTGAGTCCATGATACAATATGTTTAGTTGAATTGAGAAAAAATCACCCACAAGGAAATGACAAATGGCTCAGAAGTGTGTGTCCTCACAGGTCTTAAGATGATGGGGACAGAGAGGTTTTGCAGATAGGCTCTGTGTACACATCAACTGGGGCTGGTGTTTGATGCCCCAGGTGGACAAACCATCTCCACAACACCTCTTAGAGCCATGTTACCCCCATTTTAAGGACCAAGCAATGGCATCAAATCACCACACTCTCCATGGCATCCCCCTCTGCCTTGCTCCTTCCCTACTAACCCCTGGTCAGGGACAGCCCTGGATGAAACACTTGATTAATGGGCCATTTGACTTTATATCTGATTAGAAGCACATCTGAAAACTTCTGACTCGGGCATAGTCTTTACTGCTCCTAAATTCCACAAACCCTTCTAGATTTTTCTTTTGGAAACTGCCTCTGAGTGACAATAAGAATAGCTTGGCTTGGCAGAGGGTCCTGGTTAGGATTACATGACATATGGCCCTGTTGGATGCAAGCCACACTGTCAGATTATCCAGAGGGCTGGTCTTTATGCCTGTGAGCTCCTTACCTGGGAACCCCCCATTCCCCCTTCTCACTAGATACCTCTGACAATAGATGACATTTGAATATAAACAGCAAAGAGAAGAGTTGGGAAAGACAGAAATATCCTCTGTCTCCAGGCCCCAGGCTACTCTGGAGACAGAGCCTGCCAGGGAGTCAGATGCTCCCTTCCGAAAGAACCTGCCCTCACTTCTCTCCCAGTGACATATGTTCTCTCAGGAGCCGCTCAGCTCTTCAGCAGGGCTGGGCAGGAAGTTTGCACCACCTCCGAAAGGAGAGGCTCCTTTGCCCCTGGCCTCTGTCCTCCCAGCTGCACATTTTAGATTCCCTCAGCACTATGTAGTGCTGAGGGGTGACCACAGACAGGAAGAAAGAAGACCGTGTCCATGTCACAGGCCAGATGCAAGACATGCCAGCACACTGAGGGTGGGCTAAGCCAGGACACAGGAAGGGGAGATTGGTGAAGAGCTGGTCTCCATATGTTAAAAACAAACTTCCCCCTCAGGTGCCGAAGGTCAACTGGCCCACAGCTCTCTCACTCCTCAAAGCAAACCTCTGATCGTGGCCGTGGATTCTGCTGTCACTGCAGACACAGAGCATTTTTCCAGGCACTTTCAAAGGGATTAATGCAGACCAAGACCTTGGCTTGGACCTTGGGTTTGTTTTTTCTTAACCAGTCCTTTGCTTTCGTTATTTTTTTTGTTTCTGTTTTTGTTTTCATGTGCTACTTTAAACTTCTTCCCGGTGTTTATTAACTGATCTCATCTTCTACTTCTTTCTTTTTTTAGTGAGAACAAGAAGCGACTGCTTAAAGTGTCAGATGCCATAGGTTGGTACCTCTGAAATGCCTCAGATCTGGGGTCAGCAAACTTTTCTGCCAAGGACTGGACAGTGAGAGTGCCGAGATTTTGTAGGCCACGGAGTCTGTGCCAAAACTATTTACTGTCACTGTTTTCATGTAAAAGCAGCCTCAGATAGTACAGACACAAATGTGCATGTTTGTTTGCCAGTGAAACTTTATTTACAAAAACAGTCAGCAGGCAGATTTGACCTGTGGGTTGTAGTTTGCTGGCTCCTGCCTTCAATCAGAGCTGATCCAGATATGGAACCCATGAAAAGAGCCAAGTCAGGGAACTAATCTCATCAGCCTTCCAGTCAGGTGCACATTCTTACTCCCAACCTGTTAAGACTTAAGGAACCTCTTTGCTCACATCTGACGCTCTTTGGAACCACATTTTCTGGTCCTCAAGAATCCCCCAGAGCCCAAAGAGTCGGACCATGGACTGAACACTTTCTTTGTCTTCTGTTATCAGCCACCGACCCTGCACATGGCCTCACTTTCCTCTCTACCTGGTGCCAAGCCACAGCTTTCATTTCTGAACCAAGTGCTAATGGGAGCATAAAAGGACAGAGCAACAAAAAAATGTACCTTTGGTGTCATGAAAGAATTTACAAAGGTGACATATGAGCTGGGACTTTGCCAGACAAGGAAGGAAAAAAAGTACATTCCAAGTAGAGGAAAGAAATTACTGAATAGAAAACCAGTACCATAAGATTTTAAGTTTAGAAAGATAAATGGCTTCAATATGGCAGGAAAGAAGATGATGTGGTCCCAGCAAGGAGATGAAACAATGAGCCGTGACAAGATCCCAGGCAAATTAGAAGAAAGATCCCAATGAAGGGAAGGGCAGGAGAGTCAGTGCTATGGACTGAGCAAAAGTTTGTCTTCCCAAAATTCATACATTGAATTTAACCCCCAGTGTGACGGTATTAGGAGACAGGGTGTTTGGGAGGTTATTAGGTCATGAGGGTGGGGTCCTCACGATGGGATTAGTGCCCTTACCGGGAGAGAGGTTAGAGAGCTTGCTTCCTCTCGGCCCCTCCATGTGAAGATCTGGTTCCAAGTTGAGAGGTTGGGCAGTCTGCCAACTAAGGAGAGGACTCTTAGCAGACACCAATCAGAACCTTGATCTTGGACTTTCCTGCCTTCAAAAATGTGAGAAATAAATGGTTATTGTTTAAGCCACCCCATCTATTGTATTTTGTTGTAGCACCCAAACTAAGACAGTTGGAAAGTCACCAGATATGAACAGTTTCTACTATAATTTTAAAAGAATTGAGTGATCAGGGGGAGAGAATAAGAGTTGGTTAGAGTTAAGAACAGATTATCCATAAGAGTAGGCAGTATTTAGGTTAAGATTAAAATTAAGGTTTGGCCTAGAATTAAGGTTATCACTGACTTACTTCCCATTTGAAAACGTGATTTGAAAGATTCTTGTAATCTCATCATAATTCACCAATTCTAAGACATTATTTTTCACGTTTTAAACATCTATTTTTACTCATTTATTTTTCACATCTCTATATTTAGGAGATGTACAAATATTCATGTGTGTCTTGATTTATTTGGCCGTGTATTTATTTCATAACAATAACAGTATATTAAGTAATGGTGGATCTTCCAATAAACAGCATGTGTTCAAAACATAATAGAAAATCAAATTATTCATGTTGGTTCAGAGACAGCAAAACCATCCCTGGTATATACTGTTTGCTCACCATATGTTTAAATCTCACGTCTTAAGCTTTTAAAGACTGTGAAATACTTTCTGGAAGAAAAGCTAATCAAGCTCACTTATGTATTCAGTGCACTGTGTTTTCCGGAGGGACTGAAGAGGGTTAGTAGTTCGGGCAGCAGTGCATAAGGACACATACAAATGAAGGAATAAAAATTGAGATGGCTTCTCAAAAACTGATCATGACATTCTTCAAAAATAAAGGTAAAATAAAACAGAAAATACTACAGCGAGAGGTATGGAAGTTTAATTCAGGAATTTAGCAAACAGGTGAAGTCAGCAAACAAAATAGCTATTTTAAAAACAACTTGTGACTCCTCACCAACCTACTCTATGATTCGAGTTCATTCAAATTGGTCTTTTACGGTGGTTCAAACCGGACTGTGTGAGTTATGTAATAAACAGAGTGTCACGTGAACATGTTAATTGCCTGAATCTGCAAGAGGTCTAGAAATGTTAAAAGGTGCCTAAGCACAAGACAGTAAAATCTCTCTGAACAGGAATTCTGTGTTCCTGTTTCCTGGCCACACATCTAGATGAATGGAACCACCTCC
Organism: Lontra canadensis; assembly: GCF_010015895.1. NCBI lineage: Eukaryota > Metazoa > Chordata > Mammalia > Carnivora > Mustelidae > Lontra > Lontra canadensis. The sequence continues at coordinate 2,686,187 of NW_022631097.1, read as the reverse complement.
TGATGGGATTCCCCGACTCTGATCCTGCCTGCTCCAAACAGCTTCTTATCTCTGCCACACAGGTTCTTCTGAAGTACCATTTTCACATCTCTGTTGTACTCAAGAACCCCTAATGGCTCCCCAGTGCCTCCCAACTATTGTCCAAACATCTGTGCCTGACTTGTAAGGCCCCTGATCGAGTCTAAATAAACTGCCCCTGGTTCCCACTGGTCCTCTCCTTGTGTCCCCTGCTAACAAAAGCCGAATTCAGCCCCTCCTCTGAGCCTTTCCTAAGATAATATTCTCCCAAACTGGAATGCCCCTTCTAAAACTCCTGCCCACCAAATTCCACTCCTTCATACAGGCTTCCCCGGCTGCAGTCAACAGCCCAGTAAAGGTGCCTGCCATACCCAGATTTCCTCTGTGTGGAAATCTGGGACCCCAATCCTGGTGACACAGCCATCCCCAAGACTCTGCATGGATGACCATTTTCTGCATGACTAAGACCCTTTGGCCAAAGCCAGTTGGATTAGTATGGGCTCCTAATTTAGTGTAAACAGTCAATAGACCAGCCAGTGGCAGATGAGTTTGCCAGGTGCAAAAGCTCTGCTGAAAGAAGGATGAGGAGGTATAGGAAGATCAATGAGATCCCTTCTCCTAGAAATCTGAACAGCTGATAAGGATAGAGAGAGAGAGCTTGGAAGCACAGGAGTGAAAACATCAAGTGGTCAAGTTACATTAACAGTAGAGCCTTAGAGAAGAAGCCAGAATGCCCATCACTGCTAGGCCACAACATTGCCCTGTTACAACAGCAGCCTTGGATCCCATACAATTTCCCAAGTCCCTTTTCAATGGGGCACGTCTAACTCAATTTCCGTCTGCCCTAAGAACACTGTCTGTAGACCTCATCTAGGATTCAGACCACTGCCAGAGATTTCTGGTGCCCACATGTATCCATACATATTTAGGGGAACCTGAATAGGTGTGAAATCCAGAAACAAAAGAACCTAACACACACAGTGACCTCTACCAGCCCCTGTTCTCTGAACACCTGCAGCATTTCTAGCCTGAACCATGTAATTTGGCACTCACTACGGAATGTCTCTCAACGTTACTAATTTTGCATATGCATTAATTTTGTTTCCCAACAGATCAGATACTTCCTCAGGGCAGGGCTCCTGCCTCAAGTTTCTTGCTTCTTTTTTATCTCTCATGTCTTGTATGACCTTGAAAAAGTAATTTAATCTCTCCAAGAATCGGTATTCTCATTTTCAAGATTGGAATGATAACAGTACCTGCTTTAAATTTGATTGTGAGGAATAAAAGAGAACACATCTATAAACTGCTTGGCATAGTGACTGGCACACAATGAACATCCTATTAAGTGCTGATGGAGGAAGTGATGGCAGTAGTGGTTATGCTGGTAATGGTGGTGGTTGTAGCGGTGGTGATCATGGTGGTTGTTGTGATGGTGTTGGTAGTGATAGTGGTCCCAATGGTCGTGGTAGTGATGGTGATGATGGTTATGGTGATGGTCGTGATGGCAATCATAGTTATGGTAGTGATGCTGTTGGTAGTGGTGGTGGGATAGTGGTGGTGGCAGTGATAGTGGCCGTGATGGTGATGATGGTGGTGGAGATGGTGGTGCTGGTGAAGATGATGGATAGAATATATCATACAATTCTAACCACATAGTAGATAATTTGGGGATGTTCACTAATACGTGGGTCATCTGGCAAACCACCGCATGAATATAAAGGACAATAAGAGATAGAGATAAGCAGAAGTGAAAGCCAACATGTGTGAAGTACTTGCTCAGATGTAAAGCACTGTGAAGGGTATATTATCTCATTTATACTTCACAACAACTCACTGGCAGAAATTCTAATTTAAAGATGAGAAAAATTGGAATCAAATAAACTAAATGATTTGCCCAATTTTGCAAAACTAAGTGTGACACTGCCTAGTTCAAGATCTGCGTGACTCCAAAACCACACCTTTTCCACTATCCCATGCTACTGCTCAAACCTTTAAGGAATTAATCAAGGTGGGGGGGAAGCAATATTTTCCAATGCAGTAATAGTTCCAAAATGCAGATTTTGTATTTTCTCAAAAAAGACCATCTTTATGCACACTGCATATATGATTTGCATCTCAATCCCCCCCCATCAGACTCTGTTTTCCATACATACCTGATCAAGGTTTGCATAAGCATTTGAAGAAATAAAGTTAAATTACTTAACTTCACCTTTGACCTGAAAAGGAGAAAAACAAGAGTGAGGTGTCCAAAAGTGACCTTACTGCTGAGAGCAGGCAAGTGACCATTAGGATATACTTCAAGTAAAGATCTTTTCTGAAATGTCCTCAGAGGTTAGTTAATTCCATTTTGAATTAGATTCTGAAAGATCTCTTCTGTCAGGGTCTGTCTTCCTAAGCTTTGTGTCTGATTCCAGTTCCAATAACTCCCAAAGCAACTTTCTGGGCAATGGAGTTGAGGGAGGAGGCAAATGATGACATTTATTGAGTGTATCCTACATGCAGGGACTTAATGGTCACTCATTTATTTCAAGTTCTCAGTGGTCCTAGGCTGTGCCACATTTAGTCAGGATGAGGACACAAGACCCAGACCATGCCTGCCGTGATTTCTCAGTGAGGAACTGCTCAGTAAGTGCTCCTTCCAGGGCTCTGCCACACACCTCAGGTGCTCCAGGCAACACTGTTTGCCCCTCTGCCTCTCTCCCCCATCACCTGAGGCGCTGGTTCCCAGAGCAAAGGCTTGGTGGTCAAACTGGCCCAGGTTGACTCAGATTCAAACCCAGCTGTGCGACCTCTAGCTGGGTGACTTCCCGACACTTACCAATGTCTCTGAGCCTTGGTTCCCTCAGTCTACTTGACAGAATTGTTCTGAGTCCTGACCAGGAGAGTATATAAGTAAGTCTCATGGAACATAGCCCCGCACACACACAGTACCCTCCACACGGCAGCTGCTCCTGCTACCGTTAATTACATCACTAGATTTGCCCCACAAGGCTCTATTTGTGATTTTTTCCCTCTGATTCTTGGTGCTGTCTCCTGACTAAAAGCTACAAACCAACAAAACTGCCATAGGAATACCAAAGCCCATTCTCTCCACCAAGCAACTACTAAGACTGTGAGAAAAAGCTGGCAGGTGATGGTGAAAAGAAAATTAGATATGAGTTAGTAAAGCTGATACAGCAGCAAAAAGGCTAATGTAGTTTTGGGCTTTGTTCCTAATGGTTTCATCAGCAGAGAACAGAGGTAAGTGTCCCTCTCTAATAGCCTTTCTCAAACCCCACTTGGAAAATTACATTAAATTCCAGGCACTTCGATACCATAAAGATATACAAAAGCTGAGGGGAGTTCAGAGAAGAGTAATAAAAATGATGGGGAGGTTGGGAGAATTGATTTACTAGGAAAGATTAAAATAACTAACTATGTACAGCACGTCTGGGTGGTGACTGGTGAGGAGCAAAGGAGAAAACATAGCAGCCTATAAATAATGGAAACATGTAAACACCCGTGGGAAGTTATTTCGCATGGTACGAGGAGGCACAACCTCAAGTAATGAGGGGAAGATAAAGGCAGGGACAATTTATGAAGAATATTAGAAAAAGTTGTGTTGGGTTTTCTGAGGACAGAGAGAGAGGGGGAAGAGAGAGAGAGAGAGAAATTAAAGATACCAAGGGGTCATGTTCCAGTTCAGCGGAAGGAAATCCCACTTTTCGAAATTGTGTTGGTTTCCAGTCTACCCCAAACATCTGCTACCCAAATGTCAATAAAAGGATCATCATTCCCCACTCCCACTGGCCAGGAAACTCAGTGAGAATGGAAATCGGTTTTGCTCAGTGGTGACTTCCCAGCACCCAATGCACTGTCTGTCTTATGGTCATTGTCCCACGAATATTGGCCAAATGCAAGGCTAAATGAATGACCACTCTACAAAAAAAAAAAAAAAAAAAAAAAAAAAAAAAAAAATAGATTGAAATAAAGCCTTTATTACCAAAAATGATATGTAATAATGGTGATGTGAAAGCATCAAAGACCTAGTGGGGTCATGGTTACGGATGGTAGGATATGGAATTTTAGCGTTACAAGAGTCTTTCTATTAAAAGTCTTAGTTTTGATGATTCTCAACTTTTTTTTTATAGAACCAGTTCATGTGTGCATTTAGGGGTTTTATAAATATATGTTTTTATTGATCATTTTTTAATTTACACCTAGGATTTTGTGCAGAATCTCCAGCACAGTAATATATTTCCACCCCTTTCTTTCTGCCATAAAAAATCCTTATTAGAATGCAACTCAATGAGAGTGACATTGTCACATGGGTAACCTTGAAGCCACTCTAATCTATTAAAAACAAAAAAGTAAATAATTCACGGACTGTTTTGAGTAACCCTCCCCTAATGACCCTGTGTGTACTTACTCACAGCCTGCCTCCTCTAGTGGACTTCAGCCTCCATGTGGGCAGGGGTAGCCCAGCTCCAACATAAGTCTGTACATTCTCAGATGCAGGAGTTCATTTTTTGAGTTACTGAATTTTGAATAACAAGATTACATGTTCCGCCACTCATACCTGGTCTGTGTGTCGAGATGCAATAGACAAGATTGTTATTCCAGATTACTACCGTGTTTGTAGATCAGGTGGAGTGTGCCCCAAGTGACCCGATTCACAGCACAGCCAAAACCATAGGAATAGTTCTGTAGATTTGCGGAGCTTACTGCTGCCATCCAGTATGTTATGCTTTTCACAAACAGAGAAATGGAGTCTTCAAGAAGTTAAAAAACTGTGTAGATCAAGCAATGGAGCTAAGATTGAGACCACAGGGGCCACCTGCTGAGCCCCCCCTGCCCACCTACTCCTCTGCTGCCTCCTGAGGATCCCTTCCCATACTCCAGATTTCTCTGTACCAGCTCATCTAACAAAACTACAGAGCACCAGGGTGTGAAGATTTGTGGAGAACGGAGGACTTTCTTTGTCAGTCAAGCCCTTGATGAGTCCAGACAGTCCTTGATGCATAAATTTGTTTCTAAAAAAGTCAACCTCAAAACCTAATGTCTGTCTATGGAATCCCAAGCCCCCCATTAACACCCACAATAAAATGGTAAATATATTCCAGAGAGAAAGCAAAAAGGGGGAGCCATTTTTTCACTTGACTAAGTTAACTTGCTGAATGCTTCACAGGCCCCAGGCACTTCGTAGCCCTGGGGTATACAGAGGTAACCAAGACTCAGGCTTGCCCTGGGAGCCCAGGATACAAAAACAAATGATTTCAATATGATATGCTGTGTGGTCAGTGAAGGGAGGGGTCCTGTCTTGCCGGTAAAGACCTTGAAGGAGCTGATGTCCACAATGAGTCTAAGAATGTGCACAGCAGGGGATCTTGGACACTCCAGGGAGAAGGGAATCATGAACAAAGACATGGAATCAAGAAAATGCCTGGTGCCCTTGGGGAATCATGTCAGGGGCCCTGGGACAGAAGGGGAAGGAAGAGCAAATGTTAGCCTTGAGGAAGTGCAGGGATCCCAGGTGATAGGAAGCTAGGAAATTGTATTGGAATCTGTCCCTTAGGCCAAGGGGACCCATAGAAGTTCCTAAAGTGAAGGGAGCAGTTCAGTGAAATGTAATGGAAAGTGCACAGCGTGGAACCCAAAACGTTCAGATGGAGTTTAACACTTGAGGAGACAAAATCGACCCCAATCTGATCTTAAAGCCACAAAACCTGACCTGCACTGGTCTGAAGCTATGTATAGACTTTATTTTTCCAATTAATGTTGATACATTTTTCTGAACAGTAATATTAAACTTTTGGGACTTGAGGTGCTACCTCAGATCCTGCTGGGGGTGTTACATAATATTTAGTATGTATCACCTTTCAAAAATCTACAACATTCCAAAACCCAGCAGGCCTCTGGGGAGTGGGGTGGCAGACCTATCCCATTCCAGCAGCTCCATGAAGGATGGAGAGGAGGGACTGTGATTTGAGGTGGGGAATCGAGATCAGCTGTTGCGGTATGTTCAAATGATGTAGGGGGAGGGGTGGCATGGTAGAAGGATAGAGGAAAAAGAAATGATTTTGAAAAATGATTTGGAGAGAAGTTAGCAGGATTTGGTGACTGTGAGCAATAGGGTTAGGATAAGGCAGGGACAAAGACTCCAAGTCTTTTGCTGGGTACCCATATGGATGGTGTTGTCACCTTAGAGATGGTATTCACAGGAAGCAGGGCAGGATTAGGAAGAATCATTATAGGTTACATTTGGACACAGTGAGTTTGAAGTACCAGTGAGACATCAAGATAGTCTGACAGGAAGTTGGATATACATGTCAGAAACTCAGGGGAGACGTTTGGCAATGCATGGTGGTAAATTAAAATTTGATAGAGTGATCCCAAGCAGAATTATTTTCCACCTGGCAAGCAGAGGAAGGCAGAGAGCTTCTGTCCAGTCTCTCCAGAAACTCCCTAAAGAAAGGTACAGTTGAGGTACATTTGTCAGGTACAGTTGAGGCAGGTGCAAGAAAGCAGAGAAAAGGCTCTCAAGTTGCCCTAATTGTCTATTCCTCCTGCCTTCCTTGTGTTGGCTTGGTCACGTACAAAGCTTCTTGCTCCCACTGGGCCCCATTAGCACCAAAACACCTCTCCCTATACAACCTCCCCTACTCTCCAATGGTGGTCACTATCCACATCCTCTTTTGTTAATTCCAGAGAGACGAGTTATCATGCAAACAACATGGTAGCAAGCAATTCAAGTACCATTACAAGGCAAAAAAATAGAAACACATTGTTGAGTTTCTCTTCTATTGTTATAGAGGTAGAAGAATGTGGGTTTGTGCCTCTTCTGAAATTGGTGCAATAAACAGTTACAGAATCTTCTGAGCTGACTTTTCATTAAGGATAGATAGATAGATAGATAGATAGATAGATAGATAGATAGTTGATAGATAGATAGATAGATAGATGATAGATAGATAGATGATAGATAGATAGATAGATGATAGATAGATAGATGATAGATAGATAGATAGATAGATGATAGATAGATAGATAGATGATAGATAGATAGATAGATGATAGATAGATAGATAGATAGATAGATAGATAGATAGATAGATAAAATAATAAAACAGTCATATATTCTTCCACCACCACACTTTTCCTAGTGCTGGATTACTTGTATACATATTTTTAGTCTCCTCTAGATAAACACTGAAATGATTTCAAAAATTGTTTGTAAAACACAAGTGTGTCCCTTAGTAATAAACCACTGAATTCCAAACCAGAGAGAATGTATAACAGTGTACCCATCAAACAGTCACCAACAAGGTGGCTTTATTCAAAAATGTAGTTCTGGAGCAGAAGATAAACAATGGAATTGCCAACTGACTGCAAAGTCATTTTCTATGACACAAGTCCTTCCCATTTAATAAACATAGATGGTAGCACAGCAATTTTCTGTTTTTGTCATTAGAATTTGTTACTCATTTCAAATGGTCAGAATTCTGTTGTGGAACACCCACCATGAAGCTGCTAAAAATGAAGAACCTGGTCTTAGATAGAAAAAAAGACAAGATGAAATAAAGGCATTTAGCAATATAGTGTCAATAATATCTCTTGATTTCTCTTTTAACAGCCCAGAGTATGTGGGCTGGATGCTCTATTCCATGAAAGTATTTGAGGAACTAAGTTTTCTTCCTGTCAAACTCTACTATCCCACCAGCCCCCAGGACATTGGGCTTGTATTCCATGATTAAAGTTGAGTCTCAAGGTCCTATGTGTTTCAAATCATGGGAAGAAGAAAGGTGGGAGAATGAGTGTAGCATGTTTGCAGCCCAGGTCCAAAAATGCCATAAATCTCTTCTGCTTGCTTCATGGCTAGAAATTAATTAGGTGGGTCAAACCTAGCTGCAAGGGAGCCTGAGAATTTTGTTCTCAGCTCGGTAGTGATGAACTCAGCTACCCACTAGTTGGGAGAAGGGAAGAATGAACCAGAATCGACAGTGGTCCCCACCTATCTGTGGTTCCCACATCAAGCCCAGTGACAAGGTAAGCCCAGGCAGGCATTGTGTCAGGATTCCTGGACTACCCATAGGCCAGATCTCCTCTGCATGGAGATGAAGTAAATGCATTCAGAAAATTAAACAGAAAGAAGTGGGCATGTGATTGGGGTACATAAAGGGAAAATTAGATCACTGTCTTCTAAGGTGGACTGTCTCTCACTCCCAGTGGAAACAAAACCAAATCAAGTCACTTCACTTCTCTAGCTTACATTTGTTTCAAACTAGAAGAAGGAGGAGGAGGAGGAAAAAAGGAAGGAGAAGGAGAAGAAACTAATGTTGGTGTGTCAGGCACTATTGAAAATACTTTACAAATCCTCATGTCCTTAATCCTGACAAGAACCCTACACCCATAGGGAGAGAAGACCAGACTAAGGCACAAAGAAGTGTGCAATCTTATCCCAGGTTGTAGAGTTGGAAGAAGTAATGGAGATGGGGATTCAAATCCAGGCAACCGCATCACAAAGTTGATATTTTCAAACACCATGCTAAGTGGCTTGGTGGAAAATAGGTATTTAATAAATGTTGAAAATGATACTAATGGCAATTCCACTATTCTTAAAATATCTATCGTCTTGTTAATCTTCCGTCTCCTGATAAATTGCAAATAAGTATTCTTTAAACTGATAATACTCAAATGTGAATTGACACCAGTATGGTTAATATTTCCTTGGGCTCTCAACCTCTTTTTACAAATAAGTAAGCACAAAGTAAGTAAATAAGTAGCACAAAGTAAGCAAATAAGTAGCACATGTGGATTGGAACATGTGATTCTTAAGTCCAGTAGATTCCCATTTTGTGTAGGCATATTTGTACTTCAAGGCACAAAGTGGCCCAGTTTCTAAGACAAAGCATTGCTGATTTATTTACTGTTCACCAAGTGAAAAGTTCTCATTCTAGTTGTAGAAAACAAAATTGAAGCCCTGATTGGGTCTCTTCTCCTTTATATATAACTTGTTTGAAAACCATTAATCCACAACCCAAAGGTCTTGACCTTCATAAGATATAAGATATAAAGATATAATGGGCGCCTGGGTGGCTCAGTGGGTTAAGCCTCTGGCTTCGGCTCAGGGTCCCGTATCGGGCTCTCTGCTCAGCAGGGAGCCTGTTTTCTCTCTCTCTCTCTCTCTCTATGCCTGCCTCTCTGCATACTTGTGATCTCTCTCTCTCTCTTTCAAATAAATAAATAAAATCTTTAAAAATATATATATAAAGATATAAGATATAAAATATCTTAAATATAAGTAGAAAGGATAATTCTGTCATTGGATTACACATATTAATTCTTTCCTTTAATCTCTCACAAACTTCACAGTGAATTCTGGCATTTGCTTCAAATGCTCAGCCCTTTCTAGACAGAAGTAGCTAATCAAATGCGTTTATAATTTGTTCATACATTTGTCACAAAGCCCTTAATATAGTTCTTTGAGTGTGCTCAGAAACATCGGGTGTGGTTCCCAATTTAGCCTCGTGACAAGCTGTCACGTGTTTCTGAGATTAAAAACAGCTAAACAGGAATTTTGAAACTTAACTCCTGTTCTGAACTAAAAATATAGAATTAATGATTACAGAGCATCCCCAAAAAGGTATTCTATATGATATTACATATACACCTTGATTTTTTTGTTGGGTTTTTTGTTTTTTGTTTTTTTGTTTTTTTTTTTTGCTTCCACATCTCTTTTGTTGCATGTTTTAAGTCAAGTCACTCTCTCTTAAAGAACGGTGTGCTGTCTCCACGTGAAGGCTTCATTTAAAACTAGGATGGGGGATGCTTTTAGCCTTCACTCATCAGGAAATGCTCATCCCCAGATTCATCTGCCCCTCTCTGACAGATCACTCCAGTCCAAAACGGTCATCAAGGACAAATACCCTAACTCTCTTTCTCTTTCTCTGAATTCTCCTTTTGCCTGCTATACAGCAAATTTTAGGAGATCTTCCTTGATGGGAAAACAACCAACTATAGTTGTAAGTAAAGTTGTAAGTAAAGTAAAATCCTTTACTTACAGGATTCCCTGATGTGACAGGATCACATTAGTATCAATTATATCCTCTTATCTATGTAATGGCTCTGGAAGGTCGATATTATTTGTAATCATTTCACATTGTTTATATTTTTATTGTGGTGGAGTTGACATAAAATAAACTTCACAAAAGTATATAACTTGATAAGTTTGGCATATTTACACACCCAGTAAATCAAGATCATTAACACATCCATCATTCCAAAAGTCTTCCCATGTCCCTTGGAATTTCTTCCTCCCACCTCTGTCTACTCCTCTCCAGGAAACCACCAATCTACTCTCTATAACTCTAACTCAGATTGAGTTTTGTAGAATTTTACTTAAATGGAATCCTACAGTATGCAGATGCTCCTTTTTGTCTAGCTTCTTTCATTCAGCGCAACTATTTTGAAAGTCATCAATGCTGTAGCATATTTCAGTAATTCATTTGTTTTTATTGTTGGGCAGTATTCCAATGTATAGATAGATGTTCAACAGTTTAGTCACTCACCTGCAGTGTCCATTTGGGTTTTTTTCCAGTTTTTTGGCTATTATTTAAAAATCTGCATATCTTTATGAACAAATGCTTCTATTTCTATTGGATGCATATGTTGGAATGGAATAGCTGCCTCATACAGTAAATATATTTTTAATGTTTTAAGAAAATGACAAAATGTTTTCCAAAGAGATTGTAAAATTTTATATACACCAGCTGTGAATGAGAGTTCCAGTTCCTCCAAATCCTCACCAACACTTAGTATGGTCATTTTTTTTTTTAATTTTAGCCATTTTAATAGGTATGTAATGGTGTCTATCTCATTCTTGTTTTATTTTGCATTTCCCTAGTAAGCAAATATGTCAAGTATCTTCATGTATTTATTTGCCATTCATAAATTGTTTGGTGAAGTGTCTACTCAAATATTTTGCCCATTTTCTTGAGTTTTGATAGTTATATTCTGGATATAAGTCTCTGGACATACAAGTCGAGACATACTTTGCAAATACTTCTGCCAGACTGACTTTTTTCATTCTCTTAATAGTATCTTTGAAAGAAATTGTGCTCTTACTGTGTTGTATCTGAGAAATCTTTACCTAATATCACAAATATCTTTTCCCTTATTTAATTCTAGGAGTTTTATATTTTTTTTGTTTGATGTTTTAGGTCTATGATCCATTTTGAATTAATGTCTGTATGCAAGATGTGAATTTAATTTTTTGCGTATGGATATCCTATTTTTCCACACCATTTGTTGAAAAGCTGTCTTTCTCCACTGAATTTCCCTTGCATCTTTGTCAAAAATTAACTGTCCATGCTGACAAGATGTGGAGCAACAGGAACTCTCATTCATCACTAGTGGGAATGCAAAATAGTACACACTTTGGAAGACAGTTTGACAGCTTCTTACAAAACTAAACATACTTTTACCATATGGCCCAGCTATTGCAATCCTTGGTATTTTCCCAAAAGAGTTGAAAACTTACATCCAACCAAAAACGTGCACCTGGATATTTATAGCAGCTTTTTCATTTTTTCAGTTTTTGCCAAAACTTGGAAGCAGTCGAGATGTCCTTCAGTAGCTAAATGGATAAACTGTGGTACATCTAAGCAAAGGAATAACATTCAGTGCTAAAAAGAAGTGACTATCAAGCCATAGAAAGACATGGAAACTTCAGTGCACAGTGTTTAGTGAAAGCAGCTCATCCAAAAGCGCTATAGGTTGTATGATTCAAGTTACAACATTCTGGAAAAAGTAAAAGTATGGAGACAGTAAAAACATCAATGGTTGCCAGGGGTTTGAGAGGAGGAGGGATAAATTAGAAAAGCACAGATGGATTAGGGGGCAGTGAAAATGCTCTGTGTGGTAACATAATGATAAATACATGCCATTATACATTTGTTCAAACCCATTAAATGTACAACAACAAGAATGAACTGTAATGTAATATTTGGACTTTGATTATGAAGTGTAATATATGGACTTTGATTATGAAGTTTCATCAGTTGTAACAAATGTACAACTCTTACGAGAGATGTTTATAATGGGGAAGGCTATGCATATGTGCAGACAAGAAATACATGGGAAATCTCTGAAACTTCCCCTCAGTTTCATTGTAAACCTAAAATTGCTCTTAAAAGGGCTTAATTTTTTAAAGAGAATATAGTTAAAAATAATGAATATAGCATGTCAAATCTCTTTTTCAGTGATCTTGTTGCTAACATACATTTTCTTTATGGGTATTCGTTTTCTGAGATAAAATAGAGAGTAATAAATAATAACTTTTCTTAAAATTAGGTGTCTACTTATGTATGGTCTATTTATAGACTCTGTATTCTATTCTATAGCTCTATTTATCTTTTTGCCAATTCCAGTCCTAACTACTGTAGCTTTATAAGACTTGAGTTCAAATAGTGTCCGTCCTCCAACTTTGTTCCTTTTCAGAGTTGTTTTGGCTATTCCAGATCCTCTGCATTTCCATACAAATTTTAGATTCAAATTGTTTATTTCTAAAAATTTTTTTTAATTTAAAAAAAAAAGCCTGAGATATTTTGATTGGGATTGCCTTAGATCAAGATATCAATATGCAAAAAATTTACATCTTAACAATTCATAAATATGGTATATCTTTCCATTTATCTAGACCTTCTTTCATTTATCTAGATCCTGTTTTATAATTTGCAGTGAATTGATCTTAACTATCTTTTGTCATATTTGCCCCTAAATTTTTTTATCCTGTTAAATGTTATTTTATTTCAATATCTGATTATCCATTAGGAATTTATAGAAATACAATTGATTTTTTTGTATATTGATTCTGCATTCTACACCCTGGTTAAATTAATTTTTTTAAGTCTAGTAGCTTTTCTGTGGATGTCATCAAAATTTCTACATAGATAGGGGTGCCTGGGTGGCTCAGTGGGTTGGGGCCTCTGCCTTTGACTTGGGTTGTGGTCCCAGAGTCAGGGGGTCGAGCCCCACGTAGGGCTCTCTGCTCAGAGGGGAGCCTGCTTCCCCCCGCCCCGTCTGCCTCTCTGCCTGCTTGTGATCTCTGCCTGTCAAATAAATAAGTAAAATCTTAAAAAAAAAAATTCTACATAGATAATCATGTCATACTGAAAAAAGATAGTTTTACTTCTTACTTTCCAATCTGGATAACTTGCATTTCTTTTTCTTGCCTTATGACTCTGGCTAGGATCTCTAACACAGTGTTGGTTAGAAGTGGTTGGACTGGACATCTTTGTCTTCTTCCTGAATTTTGAAGTAAAGCAGTCAATCTTTCATAAGTATGATGTTTATGTAGTTTCCTTGTATACCTTTTATCAAATTGAGGAACTTTATTTCTATTCCTAATTTGCTAAGGATTTTATCAGGAATGATTTTATTTTTGCCAAATGCTTTTTCTGGTGTTTATTAAGATGATGATGTTGTCTTTTTTAGTTTGGTAATAAGATGAATTAAATTGATTTTTACTTGGTAAATCAACTATATATTCTTGGGATAAGTTTCACTTGGACATGATTTATGACCCATTTTATATATTGTTGAATTCAGTTTGCTAAAATTATGTTTAGAACGTGTATGTCTATGTTCATAAGGGATATTTTCTGTCATTTTCTCCTCTTGTCATGACTTTTCTGGATTAATAATAAAACAAATTTTAAACTAATTGCTTTACTTCAATTTTCTGAGCTTACCTTAAAATTGTTATTTCTTTTTCCTTAAGTTTGGTAGAATTTACCAGTGATGCCTCTGAGCCCACAGTTTTATTTGTGGGAAGTTTTTTAACTACTAACATAAATTTAATTATTAATCAAATAATGAATATTAATATATTACCATAGTTATATTTAATATTGATTTATTATATTATTTAATTTTAAATATTATATTAAATATTAATATAAGTAGGGTTACTCATGTTATCCGCTGCTTCTTGAGTCAGCTTTGTTATTTGGTAGTTTACATTTTCCAAGGAATTTGTCCATTAAATCTAAATTGTTTAATTTATTCAACATCAAACATCAGCGTCAATTATTTCTAATATTCCCTTATCTTACTTTAACATCTGTAGAATCTGTGGCAATGTCACCTCTTCCTTTCGATATCTATAAATTTGTGTTTTCTTCCCCCCCCACCATCAATTTGGCTACAGACATATTTTTATTAATCTTGTGAAAAAAACAGCTTCAGGTTTTATTGATTTTTTCCTATTGTTTTTTATATTTTCTATTTCATCAGTTTCTGTTCCAATCTTCATCTTTCCTTTCCTCTATGTACTTTAGGTTTATTTCCTCTTATTGTTCTAGTTTCTTAAGGATGGAAGTTGAGATCATTGATTTGAGAACTTTCTTCTTTTCTAATATAGGAAGTTAATGCTATAAATTTCCCCCTAAGTATTAATTTAGCAGTATTCCTCTCTTTTTGATATGTTGTATTTTAATTTGTATTCATTTCAAACCACTTTACAGTTTCACTTCTAGTTTCTTCTTCAAAACAGAGTTATTAGGGTGAGTGGGTGGCTCAGTCAGTTAAGAGTCTGCCTTAGGCTCAGGTTATGATCCCAGGGTCCTGGGATTGAGCCCCACGTCAGTCTCTCTGCTCAGCAAGCCTGCTTCTCCCTCTCCGTCTGCCTGCTGCTCCCCCTGTTGTGCTCACTCTCACTCTCTCTCTCTTTCTCTGTCAAATAAATAAATAAAATCTAGAACAAACAAACAAAATAGGGTTATTTAGTAGCATGTTATTTAGTTTTCAATAGTTGGGGATCATCCAGAGATTTTTCAACTAGTTGAAATCTATTGTGATTAGAGAACATACTTTGTATGACTTAAATTTATTGAGATTAGGGGCACCTGGGTGGCTCAGTCGTAAGTGTCTGCCTTTGGCTCAGGTCATGATCCTAGCATTCTGGGTTCGAGACCTGCAGTGGGCTCCCTGCTCTGTGGGAAGGCTGCTTCTCCCTCTCCCACTCCCCCTGCTTGTGTTCCCTCTCTCTGTGTGTCTCTCTCTCTGTTAAATAAATAAAATCTTTTTTTTAATTTATTGGAATTATTTTTATGGCTCAAATTATCTTCATAAATAATCCTTGTGCACTTCAAAAGGATATATACTCTGCTTTGGGGGTCGGGGGGAGTGTTCTATAAATGTCAATTAGGTCAAACTGATTGGTAGTTTTGCTTAAATATTCTGTATCCTGAATGATTTTCTGTCTACTTGTTCTATCAATTATTTAAGAAAGTTATGGAAATCTCAAATTACGATTGTGAATTTGGCTATTTCTCCTTGCAGTTTTGTTGCATTTCATTTCATGTATGTTGAAGTCTTGTTAGGTACACGAAAATTTTGGATTTTTACGTTCCCTTGATGAAGAGACTAGTTTATCTTCACGAGATGAACTTCTTTACCCTTGCTATCATTCTTTGCAGTGAAATCAGGCTTGTTTGACATTAAGATACCTTCTCCTGCTTTCTTCTGTAGGATGTCAGCATGGTATATTTTTCCATCTTTTACTTCTTATTTTTCCATCTTCTTACTTTTAATCCATCTGTGTCTTTAAAGTTCGTTTCTTATAAGTAGTATACAGCTGAATTTTGCTTTTTTAAAATCCAGTCTATCTCTGGAGATGTTTACACCATTTATGTTTAATGTGATTATTAGTATGGATGGGTTCAAACCTATCATCTCGTTATAACTCTTTTTTATTATTTTAGTGATTAATTTAGACTTTTATACCATGTATCTTTAACTTATTGTGGTATTATACCCCTTCATGGATATATAATATAAGAACCTTACAATAATATATTTCAGTTTATATCCTTCCAGGTTTATGTCACGCATCTCACTTTTACATATGTGATAAACCCTATAGTACATCATTATTATTTTTGTTTAAGCAGCCAATTATCTTTTAAAGAGATTTAAATATGAAAAATCTCACATATTTGCCCATGTAGTTATTTCTAGTGCTTTTCATGCCATGGTATAGATCTATATTTCCCTGTGATATCTTTTTTCTTCTGCCTGAAGGATTTTAAGATTTTAGAATGTTTAACATTAACAAGCCATATTAACAATTTAGTATTTCTTATAGTATGGATCAGCAGATGATAAATTCTTTCAGCTTTTGCATGTCAGAAAAAATCTTAACTTCACCTTTGTTTTTTGAAATACATTGCTGCTGGGTATATAATTCTTGTTCAATAGATTTGTTCTTTCAGTACTTTAAAGATGTTACTCCACTGTCTTATTGCTTACATTTTCTCTGAAAAGAAATCTGTGATCCTTAACTTTGTTCCTCTGTAGGTAATATGATTTTTTTTTAAATTGGTTGTCTTTAAGATTTTTCTCTTGCCACTAGTTGTTTGCAATTTGGTTATTATGTGCCTTGGTGCAGTGTTTTCGTTTTTGTTTTCACATTTATTTTGCTTTAGGTTCATAAAACATCTTGGATCTTTGTGCTTGTAGTTTTTATCACACTTAGAAACTTTCTGGCCATAATATATTCAGGTATATTTTTGTCCTCTCCCCCCTTTCTTTTGAGGACTCCAATTATATGTATATTAAGCTGCTTTAAGTTATCCCACAGCTCACTGATGCTCTATTCAATATTTTTTAATTCCCTTCTCCATCCTCCTTTTAGATAGTTTCTATTGCTCTAATTTTGAGTACACACATCTTTTATTTTGCAATGTCTAGCCTGCCATTAATCCCATCTGATGTATTTTTCATATCACACATTGAAATTTTTATCTCTAGAAGTCACGTTTTAATCCTGTGTTGCACCAACCCTGTCCCAAAATTCTTTTAAAATACAGAATATAGTTATAATAGCTATTTCAATTTATTTTTCTTTTATTCTAAAATATTTGTTAGTTCCACATCAGGTTGAATTGAATGGGTTTGGTTTTTTTTTCCTTTTCATTATGGGTTGTATTTTCCTGTTCATTTGGATGTCTGGTAATTTTAATTGGATGGCAAACACTGTGTACTTTATCTTGCTGGATGCCAGATACCTTTAAGTCTATAAATTTTATTGAGCCTTGTTCTGGGGTAAAGTAGGCTTAAAATAGTTTGATCCTTTTTGGTCTTTATGTATGTTAGATGTGGGGTCCCTGGGTGCTTTTGTCTCAGGTCTTGATGTCCAGGTCCTGGGATCCAGCCTTGCCTTAGGCTCCCCACTCCCTCCCTTCTGCTCCTCCCCCTACTCATGCTCTCTCTGTCTTTCTCTCTCTCCCTCTCTCTCTCAAATAAATGGAATCTTTTTAAAAAATACATTAAGTGAAAATAAATAAAATACTTTAGGTGGGACTGCAACAGTATTTAGTCTGCAGCTCATTATTCTTCACAACTGAGGCAAGACCCTTCA
This sequence comes from Lontra canadensis, assembly GCF_010015895.1. NCBI lineage: Eukaryota > Metazoa > Chordata > Mammalia > Carnivora > Mustelidae > Lontra > Lontra canadensis. Next base: position 2,668,768 of record NW_022631097.1, on the reverse strand, counting down.
GTGAACACTACACAGTGCTCTATGAATCTTGAGGTTTTCTAGTTTGGCTGGTAGGAAGAGTCACTATTCTTTGTAAGCTCCAAATACTCTTACCTGTCATCCTTGAGGGTGGTCCTTTCTCAATCCTCAGGTTATTTCCCTATACTCAGGTACTGATCAGTGTACAGGCCCTTTCTAGAGGACAGTAACTAATCGAATGTATTTATAAATTGGTCATATATTTGTCACATGCTCCTTAATATAGTTCCTTGAGTGTGCTCAGAACCATTGGGTGTGGTTCCCAAATAAGATAGCCTCATGACAAGCCATCACATGTTTCTGAGATAAAAACAGTCACACAAGAATTTTGGAAACTTAACTGCTGTTCTAAACTAAAAATATAGACTAATCATTATAAAACATGCCAACAAGTTATGCTAAATGACATCATATTAACTTTATGCTTGTTTTATTTTTCAGAGACATTTTTTAATTCAAAGTCAAACCAAGAAGGAATTCCTCTGGGAACAATTTTAAGCACCCAGTTGAATGAAAACCAAAAGAAGATCTCCAAATGTCTTAAGTCCATTATTTAAAGTACCTGCTTTAAAGAGATGGTATTCTGCTTCAAACCACATCCTAGTCCTCTTCTCCAAGAAGAAGTGATATTTTATATAAGAAGAAAAACTTATGACAATTAGTTTAACACAATTTTATAAGGGGTAGGCATAAGCCAAGTGAGTCGACAAATAGTCATATTGTATATGAAAACAAATTTTAACAAGCCTGTTTTTATTTTCATAATCCCTAGAATATAGTATATATCAATAATTGCTTGCTGCATAAATTAATGAGTTTCAATGAAAAGTTCCCTTCCTTCAAATTTTGGTCAGGCTCTAAATCATCCATTGGATATTATATAGACATACTGAAAAATCATGGGTTTATCTAAGAATAAAACTCAATCATTGAATAATTTTTAAGTTTATTAAAAATAAAAGCACCAAAGATGGTATGACACAAAAAATAAATAAATAGAATAAATAAATAAAAGCACCATGACTTAAATAAATAAAATAAATAAGAGACAATAAAAAAATAAATAAAAGACATAAATAAAAGAGCCATGACTACAAAAAATAACTTTTAGTTATTCAAATCACAGTAATGCTTTCATTATTTCCATTTTATTTTTAGTTTTCCTACAATCTGAGCTTCTCCTACTTCAAAAAAAAAAAATATATATGACCCAAGTTTCTATACTAACCAGCTAATTAGGATGTAGCACAACTAATCTGAGATTCAGTTCAGCCATTTCAAGGTACTGATGCATTTGAGAACACATTTAGGACCACATGGAACACAGAATAGGGCCATGGCTCATGGATATGAGCTAGATGTGACTAAACTGTATTTTCAGGCAGGTTAATTCCCTTCCTTCAACACAAAGCATTGTTAAAATAATGCAACTCTCCCACATGATATCGATATATTTTTAAAAAATTAGCATTTTGCATCTGGAACCAAATGAAAGCTCTGAGATGAGCATAGTAGCATTCAGCCTTCTTGCTTAAAAATATTCCAGGAGGAAGAAACAGGAACCATATATACAGGCACATTCGAGTCACCACAAAATTTAAAGTTGCTTTTCTGATGCAGATCATCAAAAGAAATAGCCTGATTTCTAAGTTTTCACCCATTTACCCAAGAGTCATTTATAACTTGAATCTATCTCACTTCAGATATCAGGTGAATGGCAGCATCAGTTATAAATGCCCTGCTCTTAGATCTTATCCAACCAGGGATAGTTATGATGTTATCTCCTGAAGGGTGGAATTTCTCTCCTTGCCAATAATGGCCTGCTTTGGGTACTCCTCTAATTCAATTAGCCCTCATTTGCTAAGCCAAATTTGGGATCACAAACCTCTCCTGGGAAAATTCCAAAGACCATCCATCACATTCTGTCAGTTCTACTTATTCCGTACCATGTACCTAAACATGTGTACTCTTTAAGTGTTGGAATAGGGAGAAGGAGAGCCAAGAGCATGGGAAGTCACGCTATAACAGAAAAGGAAATCGAAGCAAGCAACACGGAAATGAGAAGCCGATTAACTACAGATTTGTAATTCTGATAAAGACAAACAATGAAAGATGTATAATTTCATCTCTCTGCTATTAAAGCTATGGTTATATGACCACTTATATTTCAGTGAGGTGAATTCTGTGGGAAATAAAGTATTTTACAAAGCTCTGAAAGTTCTTTTAGCGTCACTGAATTCTGGTACCCTTAAAAGACCTCACAAATCTGGGTGCCTGGGTGACTCAGTGGTTAAAGCCTCTGCCTTCAGCTCAGGTCATGATCTCAGGGTCCTGGGATTGAGCCCCGCATCAGGCTCCCTGCTCAGTGGGGAGTCTGCTTCTCCTTCTCCCGCTCCCCCTGCTTGTGTTCCATCTCTCACTGCTTCTCTCTGTCAATTAAATAAATGAAATCTTAAAAAAAAAAAAAAAAAAGACCTCACAAATCTACAACTGATAAACTTCTAGAATTCTATTGCCTGTTCCTTTGGATTTTCCTAAAGAAGGAAAAAATGAAACAGTGTTCTGGTTTTGGCTTTTCTTTGAAATGAAATCCATTTACTGTCAAGAAGGAGCTTATCTCCTGAGAGAATCTGTATCATCAAATCTGAGAATACTCTTAAAATGCTTTAAACAATAGGATTTGAATGGGATTGCCTCTGAGTTTTAATATATTAGTGTAAACTGACATAGCTGAAGAAAATGAAGTTCATGGAAAATTGGCAGTGTTGTCCTAATTGCCTTATAATGTGGACATTCCAGTCCTACAGTATCTTAAACAAATACTGTATGTTTGTATAATCATTGACATAGAATCTAGCCTGGTATTTAGGATTAGAATGTCTGTTTTCCCCCCTATCATATCCTCAACACTGTTCCATGTTATAGAGCAGTTGTTCAATACATATTTATTGAAAGAATGAAGTGCATATTTTAAAAATTATGTTATAGGAACACTGGGGTGGCACAGTCAGTTAAGCGGTGGACTCTTAGTTTTGGCTCAGGTCCTGATATCAGGATCCGGAATCAAGTCCTGGGTGGGACCCCACACTCAGCAGGGAGTCTACTTGAGATTTTCTCTCTCTCTTTCCCTCAGCCCCTCCCCACCCTGTTCTCTCTCTCTCAAATAAATCTTTTTTTAAAAAAATATGTTATACGGTACCTCTTTTATTATCCTATATATCCTATATACTATTCTACATATCCTATTATCCTATATTTTCATTGCTATTATGTTATGGATTTTGCCTGGGATGTAAGGCAAATGTGAGGAGGAAAACCTAAGTGAGTAACATTAACAAAAACGAAGAGCCACCTTCCTCTGGATAGAAACTGACAGTAACCACCAAAAGAGCATTCAGAGCATGGCCTCAGAAAGTACCGGGGCCACAGAGCTGATCCAATCAAAAACTGATTCTGGTCATCTCCATGAACCAATGCCCCTTCACAAGGGGTTGGAGACCCTCCAAGACCAATCAGCCAATCAGCCAGCACTTTTTAATATCATCAGGCTGAGTAAGTCACAGGTATCCAGGAGACACCAGTAAAAGATGCGATGAGTCCAAATTCTCCAAGGACAAAGCACTTTTTCGACCCAATTAGAATGCCAGTGACTACAACTGTCTTCTCTGTACCTCCTATCATCTCTCGCATTTCACCTTAGACATCACCAGCCGTAAGTCTGTACTGAGCACATTATGCCCCCAAAGCCCCGGTACCTTCCTTACCACGTCTTCATCCAATATACAAGGAGGCGTTTGTTGAAATTCTGTGGGTGCCATCAGGAATTGGGTCTATTTATTGCTGATGCCAGCTCCAGACAATAAAACGAAGGAAGGGGATGGGGAGGTAAGGAAGGAAAAGAAAAATAGAGAGGGAGGGAAAGAGACTGTGGTCAACCATAAAAAGATGTTTAGAGTATGGATTCCTTCTGAAAGAAGAGTTATAATTCTAATATTGGCACAGACTAGGTAAAGCCCTCTTTTCATTAGTCAGAAACAAAAATTTCACAAAGCTGTCATTTACCCTGTCCATATGCATACACTAGAAGCCAGAGGCAACAGACAGGTGGAGCTTACAGAATGTTTCGCAATAGCCCACAAAATGGTTAGGAAAAAGCCTGCATGAATGTTTTTGAAAATAAGTGTCTCCAAGCTGGCCCATGAACACCGTCAACATTGCTTGTCCTTCCCCTGCATAAGGATGGCAGGACTAAGTGTTCAGCTTTGAAGGTCCTCATTAAGCTTTTTAACTCTTTAGTTCCCAGTACCAGGTGTTCCTGGCTAAGTCCACTAATAACAATGAGAATCATAACCAAGAATGAATATATCTTCAGAAGGCACAGAAAAAAATAAAAAAAGAGCTTGTTCCAAGTGCAGTTTGCCAAAGGTTATTGAGATATTTGGTATGCCTACAACTTTTTTCAACTAAGTTTTAAAAATGGTTTCCAAGATGTCAGATGGAATGTAATTGGTGGGTAATAACAACTCAAAGAATCTTCTTTGACCATAACCAAAATAACAAAGAGACCTCACTCTGGTGTTTCATTTGCCTCCCTGGTAGCCGTCACAATAATCATCCAACCTTAGAGCCAAGTGTCTCTCAGCCTGATGACTAAGTCAACATAGAAGCAAGAGGGAGCATACACATGAAGAATACTCATTTTCACTTTCCTTCCAATGAAAATGAAACAAGAGGTTATTTCTTATTTCCACATGTGTCTGTCTGGTGAAGAAAATGTTACATCAAAAAAAATTCTTGTAGATGATGGATGTTAACTAAAGTTATTGTGGTGATGTAAGTAAAATCCTTACGCAGTACACCTTAAACTTAGACAATGGATGCATATCCATTTTATCTTACTAAAACTTGGGATCCAGTTCCCTACAGACCTAAGAAAAAGCAGTCACCAAAGCACACTGTAGGTGCTGTTTATTCTCATAATCCCTCCCCATTCCACTTTTACCAATAAAATATCAATTCTAAAATGTGAAACGTCTATGGAGGAACCCCCAGGGCATTATGTTACATATACAGCACACGTATACATGCACACACCTGAGGGGGCCGGGTGGTCACACATCTTTGGAATCCATCTGGCCTATTTCCCCACCCCCGCGACTTCATTGCTCTTTCGTGCAAGTGACCACAGACAGTAGATCTAAATTCAGCACATGTGAAGGTCAAATGATGCAGCAAACAGAATTTGACCTCAAACAATATGCCTTTGTCCTTTCACCCATCCCCAAAAATGTGTGCATACAGAGTTTTGCTTGCTGCGAGTTCATAAATCTTTATCCCAGATTACTCGTTTCTTCATCTAATGCTTACAGAAAAGAAAAGACATCTGGATATGTTTGTTCCTCCCTCTCCAGCCCCCACACCCCCCCATCCCCTCAACACACACGCAACAGCTGTAAGAGCAAGGAGAGCATGTTTTTAAAATTCCATTGGTTCATGTAGGCACATAATGTGAAGCAGCTCCAAAATGGACATCAAGTAAAAAATACCAGTTTTCAAAAGTCTGTAATTATGTATTTACACAAATCACATAATCCTGTATGTATTTACATACAATTACAGATTATCAAGTAAATAACACAATGTTGTAGTGTTAATGAGATGAAATAGAAGGAAAACACCATAAACTAAAGCCATTCATTTATCTACAACACAGGACCTGGCAGGACAGGTTCCCCAACACTGACCTAGTATGTCCTTCACACTGCCTGGGGACATTCACATGACAGATGGGAGGGTGGTTCAGTCCGTGCCCGCTAAGTCTCTGACCAAGGTGCAAGTGCTGGCACCAATAAGATAGTGGTTTGGCTATCTGAGCATCTGTTTGTGAAAACTGGAACCACCCATTCCACAGTGGCTCGGAGCTGCCATCCAATGGGCTTTGGGTCTCTGATGACAAGAACTGGATGCAAACCCACTCGCTCTAATGCCCAACAGGACAATCCCCAGCCAAAACCCTGAGCCAACTACTCTCCCAGAACACTTATTTACATAAATTGCATAAGTCAATATTTATTTATTTACAGACCATTACAGTTTATTGTATCCATTGCCAAAAGCATATAACATTTTGTTTTTCTTTAAAAAAAATTTAAAAAGAAAAGAAAAAGAAAAGGGTACCCAAACAAATAAGTCCAAAAGTAGACGTTAAAGTAGCATTTTCTAGGAATGCATGGAGATTTTAATCTTTTTCGCAAACCAGTTGCTTTCGTCTAGGCCGATTATCTAGCATCTCATGCTACTTTAAGATTACTTTTGGCTACCTCCTAAAACCAATTACTTCAGTGCTAAGTATTGTACCTATGACATCCTAGAAACTTGCTTCTTCCCTGTGGTCAGATATTTAATGTTTTCAGCCAAAAATAGCAAATGCTTTTTGGAAAAACTAAAGCCTGATTATGTGCATATTTCAGCAGCAGCAAAGGGTTAAGTAATAAATAAAAAATACTACATCTTGGAATTAAATGCAATTTCTGTTTTGAAAGAGAAAAAAAACAAGAAAATAAATGAAGAGGACATTCTGAGTTTATCATAAATCAACTATTTTACATTGCTTCTGTCCCCTCCCCCCAAATATTTCTTAATTCCAAACGTTAGACTTAGTTTTTCCTTAATGCACATCAGCAGGAGGGCTTTGCTACATATTCAAACTTTGACTATAGAAGGGCCACATGTGCTCATGGCAATAAGTCATGCGCTTCTACTTCAAAACAGCTTTAACTCAACAGTGACATATTTTTATTTTTCATAAAGAATGTGCATCAGAGCAAAACAAAGTTGGAATATTAAATTTTAAAATTAGTTACATAAATCCTAACACATTTTTTAACTGTCACTTTCAATTTCCCAACATAACTGGCTAGAAAGTGTTATATGTGGTATGAGAATTTGTTATAAATTCCTTTTTCTTAAATATTGCTTTAAGAATTTGGCTCTTTTCTCCTTAGTATATAGTAAGAAATAGTCTTCCTTGCTCAAGGGCAAGTTCCAAAATTATTGCTACTAAAGAAATATGTATTCGTATGCTTTTCAGCATAAAATGTTATAAAAGCCTTGTAAAAGATATTCTATATAGTAACCTCCCCTCTAAAAAAAATTGAGTGCTGTGAGGACCATTTTTAAAAACAAAACACAGTCAACAGGTATAATATTTTCCCCCCTCATTGTCATTACTGATGAAGATGTATTAGTCTCGTTTTGCAAGTTTTACGTGAAGGGTGCTATTTATTCCCATGTATTATGATGGTTCACACCAAAAGCAATTTTCTATAAAAGATGTTACAATGACCCCTATGATGCTTGTATAATGTCATATTTGATAGCCAAGTATACAAATTAAAAGTCTCCAAGAATGATCCTGTTTAATCTGACTCTTGTCCCTTAAAAAAAAAAAATTTTTTTTTTAAATCTGTGCTACAGAAGCTCTTCTTTTTTTTTTTTTTTCTTTTTGAGGATTCTAAATCAGTATAATGTTTGATGTGAGTCCTGTTGTCCTGGAGGCCAACTAAAATAAAAGCATAGTTAATTGTTCAGCTTTGGTATATTCTGCAGTAGGTTTAAACACGTAGGATATATGCCAACCCTTGTATTTTCCAACCGTGAAGTTACAATGATGGAATAAGTCACTTATGAGAGAGGAAATATTACAGACACAGAATAAAAGTTTGAGACCCAGTTTTTCTTTAATCCTCTGGGATAAGCTATGAAACAAGCAGTCTGAAGAGTGAATACTCAGTGTCATGAATGATGTGCGTAAGTTTACAATAATACGGGCACAAAAGAGATTGTCGCCTTTAGTACATTAGGGTCATTAGAATTTCTCATATCCATGCACCGTTATATTTACTTGCATGAATTTACCACAGGTTCGTAGCGGACTTTGCCATTTAATGCTTACAGAGCCTAAAGCTTCCAAAATGCCTATCTGGCCTGTACATATTTCATTAAAAATAAACTCTATATAATAAATAAATATATAAAATAAATAAAATGTTGCCTTTGGAATTTCTATAAATAAATTTAACTTTTTTTTCCTTTTTTTTTTCCTTTTTTTTTTTTTATTTTTTTTTTTTTTTTAAACTAAGAGGTCTTTGCTTTAAATTCACCGGGATGGCACCCGTGAGCATGAACTGAAAAAGTCCTTTAAGTAAGACTGCACCCTCCATGCCTTTGAAAATGCAGCGTACCCTTGCGCAGGCCACCAGCCAAAATCCTGATGAGTCGAAGTATGGCAGCTGTGCTGATACAAAATGAAGTACAACTGATCAAAAATGTAAAAGCGCGTCTAAATCCCAGCATGCATCAGGCCGCGGTCCCCTCTGCTTCTGCTTCTCTCTTCCAACTCCCCTGCTACTCATCCACGCACACACTCACACCCCCGCTCAGTCTCCCTTTCGTCCTCTCACAATAAATCAAGCAAGTGGGCAGCGGCGGTCCTCCAGGAGGACAAGCCTGTTTAAGTGCAGAACAAAATCAGCATGTTCTCATCCAAGCCTCCATCGTACATTATGCATGCGGCAAAGTTTGGCAACAGTGGAGCTGGTGTGATGACACAGCTAATCAATTAAGAACCCACCGCGTGAAACCTTTATAGTGGTTACTTTTTTAAGGGCTCAAGTGAAGAAATTGTCTTTGTCAACTTTGGCTTAGAATATCCTTATATAGTTCGGGTACTTTGTCAGGGTCCACTGGTCTAGGTAAAAAATGTGTGAATTTCTGGTGCCGTTTAGTCCTCGTTCCTTCTCTTGGGGTCCCGTCTTTATTTAATGCAACATAGTATCGCCTTCCAGTGTCCACGTGTTTATATAGATTTGAAGAGTACGTGTTATACCAGTTTTCTTCAAACTGTTCTCTGAATACACACTCTTGGGTTAGTTTTTCCTGTTAAAACAGACAAACAAACAAGTAAGTATTTTGGCAAAATACCTGCTTTCTGTATTTAAAGCAATATTTAATCATGACATAATAGAACTCTGGTGAGAAAACACTGATTTTAATCCATTTTAACCATTGTGGTGTACTTGCAAAAGTGCCTGACTGTATAAATTTAACTACATGCTAATTGCTTTTCATGCTGACTGAAGTGCAAAAGATTCCAAACATTTTCTAGTTAGATTTTTTTTTTCATATGCCCATTATTTGAACGAGCCAAACAAGGGACGACCAATGCTATGAGTTGTTCTCATTTTTACAGCAGCAATTAGGATGGCGAGCATCCTGCCAGGGAGAGCCTTAGCCGAAGCCAAAAGTTCAGACAACTGCCTCATCTTTAATGTATGCTTTATAAAGTACTTGCAGTGTAGACCAGCATGCTCAGCATTAGCACTGAGGTTGGTTATCTTCTGCCCTCTGAAGCAGGAGAGTTTACTTACCACTCCATAAGAGTGCTTTTCAAACTTCAGGGTTAAGGAAGAATCACCTGGGATGCTTCTTTAAAATGCAAATTTGCAATCTCCAACCCTTTAAAATTCTGATCCAGAAAGTCTGGAAATATGCATTTTTAACAGGCCCTTGGGGGAATTCTGATGCAGTTAATCCACGGTCCACATTTCAAGATAGAATGTTTTCTATGTGACTGAGTCTTCCTGAATACAAAGAAGTAAAAACAATTGTTGTTGCCCTCCTACTTCCTTTAATTTAGACAGAAAGAGCCCCCCAACTTAAAAAGCCACATTCTTGGGCACACAGCTACCAACAGAAAAGCTGTACTTATTCCTACACTCAAAGTTAGAAGTTTCCACATTTTTACAAATGTATTACACCTCTCCCTCCACCTGAGCTTTATAAAACTCTAGGTCCCATTTAACCCCACGACCTAGGGCTCCTGCAGTCATGTGTCTCATGGACAGTAGTCGTGACCAGAATCAACAGACAGCTTATATCCCCAAAACAAGAGCACACCCAAGTCACAAATGCTATCTATCCTCTGAAGAAGAAACAAGGCAACGGGATTGAATGGCCTCTGCTCTACTTACCACTGGACCGTAACTTTTCAAATCAATACCTTCCTTGATGGTACTTTTAAAAAATGAACATATAATGACCTTTAAAAATATTCCCCTTGCTCTTGCCCCTCTGGCTCCTTACATAAATAAGAAAACAAACCAAAAACAACACATGTCCATGCACAGACTTAAAACAGCAGAACGGATAAGGGCATTTGACGTTTTTCCCTTTCTGACATTCAGACCCAGAAGACAGCAAACTAGACATCACCAAAATACAGATGTCCTTTTTCACTGCACACACCTGAGACACAATTTAGTACACTGAGTTCATAGAGGGCAGCTGGGCAGAATCCATCATGTCCTTGCGATGGAGTAAATCAAGAGAGCAAAGGGAGGAAAGGAGAGAATTTGACAAAATCAACAGTCCAATGTGAGGCCGGCTCCCCTACTTCTTTCATGAACTAAAACACCCACTCCAAAGCACACAGCGCTTGCCGGCACCTCCTCTTCCAAGCCCCGAAAGGGTTTGTGACACAATATTACCTCACTGGACAAGTTTTTCTTAAATCAAACAGGGCAAAGCCAAAAGGAAAAGCAACGCGTCTGTCAAGGACAGAAACGATGGGGAAATTTTGGAATGCCGATGTTGGGTTTGCAGGGACAAAATGAATTGTGGGGAGTGAGAAATCATGCGGGGCATCCTCCTCAGCTGGATTACCCATTGGGGTGCCAGGAGAAGCTCCACCCTCAGAAGGAGGGGGTGAGCAGTGGCCAGACAGCCCCTCACCTCACTCCACATGGAAACCTAGAGGCTCATTCTTCTGAGAAAACACAACCTCTACCCTCCCTTGCGCTGGAGGACGAGGCTGCATGTGATTTCTCTTTCATCTCCATTAAGACTGACGAAATAAAAATAGTGTGTTAAAGACATTACCAGCTATTTTAGTCGTTACTTCCATCTGTGTAATAAATATTCTCCTCACAGACAAGATTATTCCTGGCTAAAAATGTCTGGTTTGGGTTTGCTGTGATTAAGTAAATTTTCCAAACAAATTGTGTTTTTGTTTTTGTTTTTTTACCTAATAAAATGGACCAGCATACGGAACTGCATGCTGAACCTTTAGTTCCTCAAAAAACATGAAAAACTAACTCAAATGAAGCTTTCTTTTTCTCAGCAGGAAATTGTATCACCTGACAGACATTTCACTTAAAAGATAGAACACTTCTGTCTCCTTTTGGAACCATGAGTTATGTACTAGTCCTGTTTGCTTTATAGAACTATCACACCTATAGTAAAATGGACTTTGTTGGATTAGAAACACAGACATGTCACCTCAGCAGAAAACAGGTAGTTTGCACGTAAGTGAAGAGCCCAGCCATGGCGTCGAAGGCCCACGCAGATTCCAGCTTTGCCCTTCACTAGCTGTGGGACATTTACGACTACGTACTTAACCTGTACAAGCCTCAGTAACTTCAACTTTAAAGCAGGTTAGTATCTTGAGAGAGGGCTATTACAAATATGCAGTCAATGAACATGCTTGGCACAGATGAAGCCCTCCATAAACAATGGTGGTTGTTGACATTATGTTAACATCATAACCTCTCACAACAGGGAGGAACTTTGGAAAAGAGCTAATACAACTTCTCCTGTTAAATACATGGGACAGCAGGACCCAGATGTGAAATGCCTTGCCCCTGGTCTGTACCACAGGATCTCTTTATTATGGGAATAAAGCCACTTGAGCAAGAAGTTTCTAGGAGCCCTACTGGAGGCCCTGCATTCTGGAGACCAGTTCCTTCTGGGATTTTTTGCTTTTCTCTAAGCACTGTGACTCCTCCAGCCCGGCTCCTGGTGCTATTTCCAAAGGGCCAGGCACTACAGAGGGCCGAGCAAGGGAAAGGCAAGGGCTCACAGACTACGCTAGTGAATTACATGGAGTAGCTGTTACTCTAAGACTCATATATGCTTCCTTACTTCTTTACCTTAACATGTAAATGTAATTTTTAGAAAACAATATTCGCTTTGCAGGAGGACTACGTAGAAATTATAAACAAAATTCTACAGTGGTAGGGACATCACAATCTAGCAAGGGAACACATTTGGTTTCAGAATTTATGAAAAGATTCTCATTGTATACGTTCTGAGAGGTTGGGGTTTTTTTTAGTTTATTTTAAAAAAAAAAAACTTTTTAAAGAAAAGTTATAAGTGAAGAAACTGAACTAGCCTTCTCACTGCTCAGAAAACACTGCTCTATTTTCCCTAGCAGGCTCTTACAGCATTTTTTTATATACACATAATAGAACTTTCTAGGCAACCCAGAAAAATGAAGTGAATTATTCCATTTAAAACAGTATTATCTATAGCCAGCACTTTTTGTGATGGTTAAGAGTTCAATTGCCTCCTACACAGAAGGGTTGTCTGACTTCAGTTAACAAGTTAAATGAAATTGTGCAGACATTACATTGAAAAAGCGTTGGTACATTTCAGCTCCTGTAATTATAACACAATTAGTATAATGCCACTCAGATAAACTGATGTACTTCAAAAATTAAAATGATCATTAAGAATTAAAGACCCTGTTCCTTTTTTATGCCATGTATATGCTTTTAAATAATTTCTTCCTCTTATTGGGGATTACATTCATGTGTGACTTCTGTTTTTAGACAGACAGATAAAATAGCAAGATTTACAGAATTGCTCTCTTTATGATTGCACTTTAGAACTCAGTGACAAAATACTTAGTCGAGGTGACTATACTTTATATTTGTACCTCGCAGTGATTTTTCTAAATTAAAAATAAGCAAACGAGTGTAAATTGGGACAGCAAAAACATATTAGCCTGTATTCTTCTTTATATGCAGAGGAGGAAAAAAAACTCCTGCCTTCCAATCAACTCTACACTTTAGAATTATAGAACTCAGATGTTTTAAAACTCACCACATGTTTCCAATGCAGACAGTTTATAGAGTATTCCACTATAAAGTGATCAATTCTTGTTTTATTGTATTTCCATGTTTTAATTTTTTTTTAGATTATTTAACTATAGCTGTTTATGGCATACCTATCTTTGAACTGTTGGATTATATCACTAGGCTTGGGTGGAGAATGTGGATTTAATTCAGAAGTCCACTAAAGTCCATGCTTTGGAACAAAATCTGGTGAATGTTAGCAACTATGGAAACCTCTTTTCATTTTATATCATCAAATTCTAAGCAGTGGGAAAAACTGAAATTAAAACTTCAAAACTTTTACGATTCCTATTAAAACCAAAGAATGAGATAATAATGTGAAAATTACAGCACACCCTTGAGAATGCTTAGGAATGTTATAAGACGTAAACTCATATAGATACCACTTTAAAATATTAGACAATTGGAAAATATGTAATCCACATAGGACTTATTATGCCCAATTCATATCTATACCCACTTAAAAACTGAAATCAGAATTTTTCAAAATGTGAGGCTCAACAGTTCTCATGGAAAACATATAAGCTTATGTCATGCTATCATTTTAAAACATGATTTCCATATTTATATGCATATAAAAATAGATTTATGTTTACATATTTATAAACCTATTTATAAATATATATGGTGTAGCTTTAACCACCACCCAAAATGGTTGCATTTATTCAACTCAATGGGTCACTTAAACTAGTTGCACAAACTAGCCTAACCCATAAATTCGAGGTCAGCGACTCTACAGAAACCAACTTGATAGTAGAGTTTCCAAACATTCTGCAAGTTAATGATTTGATGTAATCCCTCATTCTCATATCTCCCATTTATTACAGTCATGGTATTAAACCTCCTTCAACCACAATTACTCGTACAGATGTACTCTTCCTCATTAATAATCTGGCAGTAAAGACTTAATGGGAGTTGTTGCAAGGATCGGGGTGATTAAATATAATGACTAAAGGACCATTAATAAGAAGCCAGGTCTTTTAACTCTTCTCTCCTGGGAGAAGTCCCCAAATAGACAGAAAGCAACAAACACAGAGGAGAATAGGCAAGAGGGCACTATTTCTTATTTTATTAGACTCCAGTTCAGAGCCAACCCCCTTGTGCCCTTGATACGGCTCACCGTAAGCCCCCCTCTTTCAAAACCTCTTTCAAATTCCCACTATTCCAGATGGGCCTGCTTTCATATCCATGATCCTGGAATTGTGGAAACAACTGAAACAGTTGTGTCTGGCCAATGTAAGCAAAATGAAGCAAGGAGGCAGGCAATTTTTCTTTCGGTCTCATCAAAATGTAGAGAATATTAAAAATTCTGACATTTCTCTCCACTCCTTCCCTCACCAAACACTAAACAAAACAAACACAAATGACCTTCTCTCCAGAAGCAGCTTACTTGGGCAGTTGGGGGTTCAAAGGTTGAGGCCCATCTGAATCCGGGGGCACACGGACACTTTCTATGCTATGCATTCCCCATCCTGTGGTACCAGCAAAGCTGAACCTGCCACAGACAGGCTATTCAATTCAGGTGCCTTCCTTAGAATCTGCCTCTAGATATGGATATTTGTTTAGCAAATTATATTAGCTCATCAATTTGTAATTCATTTCCAGAGATGTAGTCCCACAGGGGAAAGAAAACCATGCTCCTGGTGCACGAGGATTCAAATTCGAGAAGTCCAGTATTCGCTTTAAGAAACATCGTTGCTTGTGTCCCTATGTGGACAATTAAATGTGGCACATTTAATGCTTCCACTGAGACCCTGACAGGAAAAATTCATGAAACTTCTTTTAGGATCTCAGAACAACATTGTAAAAAGAAATCACATGTAACATTTCTTACCCTACAGTATGATCTGGTAAGAGTAGCAGGCCATTCAGTGACCACTTAAAAAATACATCAAAGACCTGCAAACGCTGAAGAAAACTCCCGGTGCATAGCTCCTAGCGGTCTTAGCTCCAGAGGGAAGAGCCCAGAGCAGAGGGAAGGCCCTGGAAGAATCTGACTGACACACAATAACAGAAACCCCTAAAGCTGAACAGCTGGGAGGAGAAATTAAGGAAATAAGGGATCCAAAAAGACAAAGGCAATTGAATCCAACTACTTTGTTTCCAAGATAACCATCACAATATATACCTTAGGGAGTGGGAAAAGAAAAATGTGCCAGAGGTTTTCTATGATAGACAAAATGGGTTAAATTAAGAACTTGGTTTGTAGAAATAAAATTAAAAGAAATCAAAAAATGAACCAATACAATGACAGTAGAAGCCCAAAGATTATTTCTGAAGAACTAAAAGATTTGTAGAATTTCCTTATGTAAAGGAATGCTGAACTTCCACAAACACAGACACACACTCTGGGAATGGGGTGGGAGGGCAGGTTGATTAATAATCCTGGGCCTCAATTTCCTTTCTGTAAAATGAGGGAACTGGACTAAGACATTTCTAAGGTCTCTTTGGGGCTAAGATTCTAGTGATTCAGTGTTGGAACCTCAAAATGGGAAAAGCAGAGCTATCCACAAGAACTCTGGAAGGACATATTGAACAGGAAACGGAAAAAGAAACTGTTGTGGAGGAAAATAGGGAAAGAAACTAAATAAAATGTGCTGCATCAGTTGCCCACTGCAGAGAGGGTGGGGACAGCTGATCAGAAATGCAGACTGAATTAATGCTTCCAGAAGCAGCCAAGGGAATGAGATTGCTATTTCAAGGAAGAAATGAGGACAAGGAAGAAGACATCCCTTTGGCACAAGGTGCCCTTCTCTCTTCTCCCTGGGAGACCATTAGAATGATCCTGTCTGGAAGGGGTCTTGCCTACTTTGTCCTTAAACTTTGGAGCCTGCCACTGTCCTCTTTGCCATGTTGGCCACCAGAAACATGGCTCATTAATGAATGCTTGCCTGACCCACAAACCATACATCATAAGTTCTCCCTTGGAGAATTTACTTGAGAGGAAAAACCAAGTCTTGCAAGAAAACAAACTCAAACCCAATGGGAAAGCTGACACATGCATAGGGTAGACAAAATGCAACCTCAAAGATAAATAATACCAAACTCTTTAACTTCTCAACACCCCCCTCCAGCCAATGCTTGGGGGCCCTACAGCCCCATCACCACCCAATACCCACAGAGAAACCCTACATAAAATAAAATCATAAGGGAGATAAAGCCTGCCTCTGGCATCCCCCTTACTTCTTGGGTCCCCAGCTCCTAGCTCCAACCATACTCATGCCAGCCCAGATTTCTCTAGAACCAAACTTTTCCTCCCACCCCTGACTTTGTGACATATAAATGGCCCTGCTCTCTTAAAAAGTAACCAGTGTTGCTGTCTTTTCCTCTTTGCAACACAAAGGTGACTGTGTCTAACTCTCTCAGGGCCCTTCTCTCTGCTAGAGTGGAATAACCAACTTCCAAGAGTAATCAGAGCTAATACCATCAACTAATAATTCCATTGCTCCAAAACAAAATTCATACGCTCACATAGATCCTTTTTTAAAACTGTGCTTTAATCCTGAAAAACCAGTTCCAGTGGTAGACATTTCAGGTGCTGTGATAGCCTGGTGAATCCACTAATATGTGAACATAGGAAAAAAAAAAAAAAAAGAATTACAATAATACAAAAGTAAATGAAATCCCAAAGAAAGAAACTTCTTTAACTATGTGGATAAAATAACAGTGAGCTACATATAAAAATAAAGTATCTAAAATTAATCTTGATTAATCTTGATTAATCAATTAATCTTGATAGGCAAGGCTTTATGGTTAACACTTCAAAGAATGATTCCAGGGATGCAGGAATGAAGGAGATTTATATCTATTTTCATAGACTTCATCATACATCTTCGTTCCAGAATTCAAACTTGGCGAGAAACACGTTTTCTGTGCATCTCACATCCAGTCAGGTGTCTGAGAGGCTGCACAGGGGCAGCGTTCCTCACACTCATCCATGAGGAATGCTAAGGGGACAAGCTTGTGCTAACGAGCCACTGGGAGCCAAGCAGTGCGCTGGCTGTTTTATGGGCTTCGTCTCCTCTAATCCTCACAGCAATGCTGTGATGTGGCTGTCATTAGCCCTGTTTCACAATTGCGGCTCAGCAAGTCTGAGTAGCCTGCCCAAGGTCGCACAGCGAGTGAGTGAGCCACAGAGCTGGGATGCAAATAAGCCTTGTGTTTCCACTACTCTGTGCTTTGCCTCCAGCTTCAAACCTTTCCAAGTGCAAGTATAGGCTTCAGTATTTCACCAAAACACTGCAAACTGGAAATCAACTTGAAAGATAATGAAAAAGAATACATGCCACATTGACACAACCAAGAGAAAAACTATATGAAACACAGCAATTCGTGTGGAAAAAAGGAAGGAGGGATGAAATCTAGGGCCAAGTGTGGACAGAATTACATTGAGAACATACAATGCAGCATGGCAGCTAAACGGGTAAAAATCATTCAATGCAAAGCAATCACATCATGCACCCCAGGGAAAGGGATGCCTTTGGTATGACCTTGGCAAGTCTGTTCTTGGAATACTGCATTGAGCTTTGAGAGCTTCATTACAAGGGAAAAAGCAAATGATGGAGATTTCCATGAATTCCAGTACACACCAAAAAAGGAGTAAGAAAAGAGGGGATCAACTCATGTCAGGATTTTAAGCATTTATAAAGAGGACAAAGACAGCTCTGTGTATGTCTCTCCCACTTAACGCCATAACCTTCTAATCCTGAAGGGGAGGCCTCGGCAGAAAGGGTGTCAGGAAAACAGACATTTTTCTCGGCCACCTGTTTGTACACCGCTGAGGTGTACCGGTCAAAACTGAGAAATGATGTCTCTGCATAAGTACACGTCAGTCCCCGGCATGGGGGAGGCAAGAGGGAGGAGGTGCCGGGCCACCACTGTAGCTGCCTTCAGGGTAGTGGCTCCTCCTTGCCTCCAGCGGGGCCAGCTTTCTTTGTAGGGCTCAAGGGCACCTCCCATGCCATGGCTGAAGACAGTGACCAGAAAAGACCTTCCAATGTCAGCAGTGTAGCCTCGGGCAGCAGGTGGGAGAAACAGAAACAGAAGCAGAGACAGGACCACAGCAGGGGGACCAGAATTAAAGATAACAAATCAGGATATATCCAGCAGCCACCATGTTTCTGAGCCCAGCCGCAAAGCTGCCTTCACACAACACTTCCTCTCCTCAAGACACCTGCCTATTTTTCTCCATCTCGTCTGTGAATAATCCTGGAGTTCTCTCCTGTCTTGGAATTAAGCTCTCTCCTCTAACTTCTCTGAACCCTTTTTGTACATAATTCTATCATACCAAATTATAATTCTTGGTTTGTATATCTGCCACCCCCAACAAAATTGCAAGTTCTAAGGACCAGTTCTAAGCTGGGAAGAGGAAGCATCATTTGCATTTGTATGTAGAATTGATCTCATTATTGGCGATAGTTCTGTTCTCTAAAGTCACCATGAACATTGAAGTCAAGAATATGGATGCACTGCTCATAAGAGAAACACCGGGTCAGGTTCCATGCAAGTCAGTCATAACACTTTCATCAAACCATCAAGAAATAAGCTTGTTTTTTGTGGGTTTCTATTTAAGTTAATGTTGTAGATTAATTAACAGTGAACTCATAGCCAACAGCACTGTGGCTCACGCTCACACAAGACTCTCTCACTAATCTAGTGTGCTCCATAAGACCCATCACAGCCATCTTGCATTTGGAAACACCAGATAGCGCTTCAGTGCTATGCCTGGGGGGCATTTTAAACAAAAAGCACACAGAAAAAGCACAAAAAGGGAAAACGTGGCACTAAATAGATCCCCCAAAGGACATTTGTTTATAGTGTGAGCTGAAGAAAGAGAACAGAGAGCATCACCCAGCAAGACCTCTGCTGGAAATGTGCCCATCCGGCCATTCCCTTCTGCTTTCCCTTGAATGTCTGTAGATGACCGCGCAAGTGTCACTATTAATGACTTAGAGTCACAAGCAAATTTGTAAGGACACGAATTTGCAAATATACAATCTGCAAATAATGAGGAGCAAGTGAATTTCAGGACCAGCATGTATTAGTAGTGGGTGGTGCCAGTGGTGTTTGTTGGCTCTACAAAAGCCAGCAGGGAAGACTGAGGGAGTAAGTGAGGGTGTGAGCAAGTGAGGGTGTGAGTGAGTGAGTGAGGGTATGTGCGAGTAAATGGAGGAGTGAGTCAGTGGCGAACAAGTGAGGGTATGAACGAGTGAGAGTGTGAGTATGTGAGTATGTGAATGAGAATGTGAGCAAGTATGTGAGTGAGGGTAAAAGTGAGGTTTGAGTGAAGGAAGGTGTCAGCAAGTGAGTGTGTGAACAAGTGAGCCTGAGTGAGAATATGTGTGAGTGTGTGAGTAAAGGTGTAAGCCAGTGAAGATGTGGCAGAGTAAGGGTGTCAGTGAGTGTGTCAGTGAGTGTGCAGGCAAGTCGGTAAGGATGTGAGTGAGCACAGGTGTGAACAAGTAAGTGAAGATGTGAGTGAGTATGTGAGCAAGGGTGTAAGCGAGTGAAGGTTTGAGCAAAGGAAGTTGCAAGCAAGTGAGTGTATGAACAAGTGAGTCTGAGTGCGGATGTGTGTGTGTATGTGACTGAAGGTGTGAGACAGTGAGGGTGTGAGTGAGTAAGTGACTGTATAGGCAAGTGGGTGAGGATGAGTGAGTACAGGTGTGAGCAAGTGACTGAGTATGAGAGCAAGTGAGGATGTAAGCAAGTAAAAGTATGAGCAAGTGAGTGTGTGAGTGAAGGCATGAGCCAGCGAAGGTGTGAGGGAGTGAGTCTATAAGTGAGGATATGAGTGAGTGTGTGAGTGAGGGTGCAAGCAAGTGAGTGGGAGCGTGAGTGAAGATGTGAGCAAACTGAGCGAGTGTGTGAATGAATGAAGCATGAGCTGGTGAAGGTGTGAGGGTCTGAGTGTGTAAGTGAGTAAGGATGTGAGTGAGTGAAGGTGTGAGGGCATGAGCAAGTGAGGGTGTGAGTATGTGTCTGAGTGAGTAAGCAAAATGTGGGAGTGAACATGTGAATGAGTGAGACTGACCCAACTCTGATCAGCCTGTCTGGCATCACTAATTCAAGGAACCGGAGGAGACTGATACACTTAAAAGAGAAGCAGGAGGCTCTACGATTCAGAACCTGTCTGTGCAACAGGCTCCAGTGAGGAGGAGCTCAGGTCCCGTGACCAACAATCCATTCTGACGCGAGAGGTGATGCTGGAGAGGCGAGACGGAGGATGCTGCAAGGTAAAGTAGCAGCTAAGTGAGGCGTGGAAGAAGCAGGGGGTGCCTGGAGGGGGTCAGCTCGTGCCTGTAGTCCCCAGTGTTTATTTTCTCTTGGTGTTCCTCACACTGCCCAGTTTACAAATTAAACAGATTTCATGTGTGCAGGGAGGCTCAGGACAAAAAAACCATTAGTCAGCATTGCCAGTCAACTACTTAAGTAAGATATCCATTGCACAGATATGCTGTTCTTTTCAAATGTATATATGAACTACTCTGTAACAAATGCATTTTTCAATGTTAATGAATTCACCTACGTTTTGTCATAATTTTTTTTTTCAATGAAAAGACACAAGCATAGGGGCCCCTGGGTGGCTCAGTTGGTTAAGCCCTCTGACTCCTGATTTCAGCTCAGGTCTTGATCTCATCATTATGAGATCGAGCCCCACCCAGGCCTCCCTGCTTGAGATTATCTCTCTCTCTCTCCCTCTCCCTCTGCCAGTACCACCCACCACCTCATGTGCTCTCTCTCTCTCTCAAATAAATAAATTTATAAAAAAAAAAAAAAAATGGTGGGGGGCGGGTATTCCTGGGTGGCTCCTTTGGCTAAGTGTCTGCCTTCAGCTCAGGTCATGATCTCAGGGTTCTGGGATTGAGTCCCGCATCCGGCTCTTTGCTCAGTGGAGAGCCTGGTTCTCCATCTCTCTCTGCTGCTCCCCCTGCTTCTTCTCTCTCATACTCTGACAAATAAATAAATAAAATCTTTTAAAAAGAAAAAAAGGCACAAGCACAATTACCATCCTGTGTGACTCCCTAACACTTTCTATCAAAAAGGGAACCTTACACACAAAATGATCAGGAACCACTCTGGTCTGTCCTCTAATCTTCAGAAATTAGGTGCTTAGGAGCCAGGATCCTCAGGAAAAGAAGGAAGGAAGGAAGGAAGGAAGGAAGGAAGGAAGGGAGGGAGGGAGGGAGGGAGGGAGGGAGGGAGGGAGGGGGAGAGAGAGAAAGAAAGATGGAGAGAGAAAGAAACAGGTGATCTGGGATCCCACTGACAATATATTCATACTTTCAACATGTCGTAAGTGCCAACTGCATGCATGGCACTGTTTTAAGTACTGACAGTTCCACAGGAAACAAAGGTAACCACATCCCTGCCTCCACAGAGCTACCCTTTAGGAAATGAAATTCCAGTAGGGACACGGAAGAACCAGAGCCAGTGGAGGCTCTGCCCCAAGAAACAGTCACACTCTGAAGCTTTCTTCACCAGACTCCTCCAGCAGACCCTGAGACAGCAGTGTAGAGCAGGGAATAAGAGTAAAACCAAGGTCAGGAAGACAGAAGAGATCTTGTGTGAAGTCTGCACCTGTCATGAGGAAGATTCTACTCCGAGACTCCTAAGCCTGAACAAAGACCATGACTGAGCATGTTGCCTGGTACCCAGAACCTCCTCCTCCAGAAGAAAGGAGAGCCATCTCCTGAGCTATTAATGACTAAAACCAAATCCTTTCCAAGGCCTTTAAAGTCTCCAGACCTGTGTTCTGTGACTTTGATCATTACTGAGGTGGGAAGTCTTAAACATGTCTCAATAAATCAGTAAAGCTAATCCACGAAACAACTAAAATTAAACTTATACTTAACTAAAATTAAATAAACAAATAGATATATTTGTTAAAAGATGATTTTTCCATGAACTTATGGCCATTGGTACAGATGCCAAGGAAACAAGGCAACCACAAAATAAAAACTAGGCTATTAGAAAGGGGAAAAAAGTTCCAAAAATCATATCTGTAAAGGAAATACTAAATCCTTCTCTGACACATGGTTAATTCTGGTAAAATTATTTTGTATTCACAAAAATGGATGGCAACTCTTATGCATATACATCAGACAAAGTTTATTCACTCACCTATGCTCAAATCACAAATTTACCTACATTCAAATTACACTAGGTGACCTTGAAAAAGCCACTAAGCCACTAAACCGTCACTCTCCCATCTCTAAAACAAGGACAGTGTATGAACTAAATCAAATAATAGAGAAGATGTTCCTCTGAGGTGCTGCCCTCTTTATCACTGAAGAGTTATTACTCGATCCTTTGAAAATTGGCAATGTACATATGCAGTAGAAGACAATGCTCTATTTCCCAAAACATCAGTTTAAAACCACCTATTTCCAGAACATGCTGCTATCAAGTGGATTACTAAACAAATGTCCCTTTTCATTTCCTTTATATGAATTACATGCTTTGGAGACTATCTACAGGACATGCCTAAACATCTACCACCAAAGTAATCTGAAACTGACAAACCCCAGTGACAAATTGCTAAGTCTAGCGGTGCCTTGCCATGTAGTACAGTATTCCATTCCACAAACAACACTAGTTTATCGTGCTTGCTCAAAAGCTCTCACAAGTGCCGATGCAGAATGCCCAATGGAGACAAGAAGGCCTCCACTCCACTGCCGGCCTCAAGCTGCCTCTCCAGCATACCACTAAGCCTCCTTGCTGGACTTCACACCTACTGGGATAGGATATTTTCAAAACTGGCATCTGCAGACCCTAGAAGACATAGGACTTTAATTTGGAGAACTGCAAGTTTTCTATATAAATGTTTTCACTTGGTCATTCCACCTCATGAGAAAGTAAAGGGACTGTTTTAAGGCTATTCTGGACACTCCAGATGACCACCTGTAACCAGACAGTGGCGCCCAGAATGCAATTGTGCTGAGTAGTGCTATCCTGTGCTACTTTCACCATCAGAGTTAATAGGAAAAGAAAAAAACATACCTAGCCCATCATCTAGTCTCCCAAGAATTAGAATAGGAAGGCTGGGCTGGGAGGTGGGGGTGGTGGTAGGGGTATAACTATCCTCCCGAGGTGCTCCAAGGAACAGGTGGGCTTAGCTCAAAAAAGCTTCAGGGCCACACTGACAGTGAAGCAGTGTCTTAGCCTCAGACGGACAACATCTTCTGTCATACTAAATCAATTGTGCCAATCTGGATTCTATTGGTCTTAGAGTTTAGTGCAAATTTTAACATTAATATGTTTTGAATTGAAGTTGCTAAAAAGTATAAGAAGTTCGTGTCAATTCCTATTCAAATGACATAGTCACGATCATTTAAATCAGTATGAGTTTCTAAGGATCTTAGATACTTTATTGTTTCCTCTTAAAGAGACTGATACATTCCTTTACTCTGTGACAGGTATCTCCCCATCTCTACCCCACACCATGGAGACACCTTGAAAGGGAAATTCTTTGACTCGCATACCTCTAACCCAGTAGAGACAACTGCTGAGACCACTGTATTTTTTTTTAAAGTTGATGTGCATAGGAAACACGGTCAAAAATCCATCATACCTTGTTATTACATGGATTCATATAAACCAGGACCCAGTTGTGTCTCTGGAAACATAATAACCAAATCTACTAGGAAACACATGTTTTATAAGCATCTCCACCAGAATGATGGTCAGGCTCCAAAGCACTAGTCTGAGGGCTGCAAGAACCAGGCATGAGTCACACTCTGCCATCTACAAGGCCTGGGTCTTTAAATAAGGAAGAAGAGGACTCTGTCAGTAGGCAACCACATCCTAGGTAGTGCTGTTGACACACGGTGCCCAGATACAGCAAGGCTCTGCATCCAAGTGGGTAGTGACAGGCCAGAGAGCTGGCTCAGCAAACACTGACCATATGCCAACTGCACAGAACGTGTACTGCTGGGCCTTTAAAAAACAGAAAGATTATAAAGACAGAGAATCTGATGCCTAGAAATTTAATATAGTGGAAAAGACCAACAGGAATTAAAATTCTAGACAGAAAAAAAGTAAGTGCTATAAAAGGGATACAAACCCGAAATCTGCACGTCATCTTTTTGTATCACTTTTATAGATTCTATGCTCTGCTTTCCTGTATCATTATGATTTTAATGATTATGCTACCTTCTTTTAATGAAAAGGTAAAATAGCTTTCACTAAATGGCAAGCTTCTTGAAGGAGATTGTTTTCATGGCACTCTTTTTGAAAGAGATATTTATTATAGTCAATTACTCTTGATGCTTTAATGTATCTTGATAACGGGAGCACCTGGGTGGCTCAGTTGGTTAAGTGTCTGCCTTCAGCTCAGGTCAAGATCCCAGGGTCCTGGGGTTGAGTCCTGCATCGGGCTCCCAGCTCAGTGGGGAGCCTGCTTCTCCCTCTGCCTGCTGCTCCCCCTGCTTGTATGCTCTCTCTCTCTGACAAATCAATAAAATCTTTTTAAAAAAAATAAACACAATATCTTGGTAACATTCAGGTAAGTTAGATGAAGATGCTAAAAGTAACTATCCAAGCCTTACTTCCAGTCTCCTTGATAAGAACAAAAGTGACAAAGGTAAACTAATACTCTAATAAATTCGAGTTCTCTGGCCAAGTATGTGTGTGTGTATGCGTGTGTGTGTGCGCGTACGGTCTAATACCCTCTCTATGACTCAGGCAGAATATTCTAATCTTTACATTTGAAAGCTCATGAGCCTGAACTTGTCTGCCCTACCTTTTCTGAGACACCTATTCATCCCTCAAGATCCAGCTTAAATATTACCACCCAATTTCCTCAAGCAGTTATTTAAACGCAGTTTTGGACCCCAAGATATTTGTGTGTTTCTCTAATGTAGTACACTTCACATTGCACTGAGTTATTTATAAATATATTTCTCCTACCAAATTTTGAGATCTTTGTTGCACTGTTAAGCACTCAGCACAGTGCTAGGCACATAGTGGGTATAAATGTTTGTGAATGAATGAGCAAATGAAGGAATTAATGCATGGGTGAATTAACACATGAATGTGAGAACTGAACCCCATCCAGAGCCAGAATTTTTCAGGTTGTCCTTCAACCGTATCATGATACGCGTTAGCAATAATGTTTTTCCTATTGCCGCATTCTAACAGGGTACCAGAATTCCATGCATTTTTCTGAAGAAATATGACCCCATTCACCTCTGGCCTTTTAGATACATTCCTAACATAAACTTGTAAACAAAAAATTATGTACATGAAAAAAATTTATCCCAGAATACATTTTAAATTAATATTTGCTATATTTTGCTTTACCTTTTGAGGGGAAATCTGTTATTTCCCCAGATCTTCTATTTACCTTCTTTCATAATAAGATTAGTTTTTCTCAAGGTTTCCCCAACGTTTAGAAACTTCTCCACTTTAGTTTACTGAGCTTTATGCAACTTCATATAGATAAAAATTCTTTAAGCTACAATTTTTAGTGTACAGTTGACCCTTGAACAGCACAGGGATTAGGGGCACTGACCCCTTGCACAGTCAAAAATCTGTATAGAACTTTTGACTGCCCCCAAACTGAGCTATTAATAGTCTACTGTTACCTAGAAACCTTCCCAACACATAGATGATTAACACATATTTTGTATGCTATATGGGTTACATACTATAGTCTGAACAATAAAGCTAGCTAGAGAAAAAACAATGTTAAGAAAATCACAAGGAAGAGAAAATACACTTACAGTACTGTACTGTATTTATTGGAAAAAAAGAAAAACCCTGCCTGGAAGTGGGCCCACACAATTCAAATACATGTTGTTCGAAGGTCAATTGTAATTAATAACAGAATCATCGCCGGTTTCTTTTCTTTCCTCCTCCCAGTCTCATCACATTGAAAATATAATGTTTTGGTCACTCCTCATGTCCACTGCCACACCAAATACGATGGAAAATGTGATTTTTAGCCATAGGGGAGCAGAGATCTCACCTTCATTCCCCTTTCCTGCCTTAGGTACATGCAAAAGGAAAACCATCTGGCTGCCCGGAAAGCTTTCTTCCCAGCTCTGTACACAAGAAGCAAAAAGATCTTCCTCCGTAAACATTTTGTGTACACAGAAAATATCATGCATGAGGCAGACAAGACTCAGGAGGAAAGCCTAAAAAATCCAAAGCATGAATTCCTGAGATCCAGAGTAGGAAAAGACACTCCAGACCTCGAAGTCAAGCTACTCATCTCAGAGATGAGGAGAATCAGGGCCCAGCACCTCACTAGTGGCAGAGACAGAGCAAGAGCTCAAGTCTCCTGACCTGTAGTCATGCATTCACCCCTACACTATCGCTTTCCAGCCCCAGACCCAGCTCCAGCCCCCTTGGGTGGGACACACCACGAATGGCATAATCACAGTCCAACTCAGCATGGGAATGGAAGAGGCAGATTCTCCCTTCCAGCGGAGTTCTCAGTACCCCTGAAGACACAAGCAGATCCAGTGAGGTCCACATCCATGTGTTTCATGAAGCATCAGAGAAAGTCACAATGCTTAGCTCATTTTAATCCAACAAGTGTTTATTGAGCACCTACCACGTGCAGAAGCAGGCAAAGTGGCTGGTGAAAAGTACTGAATGCTAGGCTAAAGTATTCAGGCATTCGCCCTCAAAGGCAAGCACTTGAAGGGATCTGCACTGAGAAGTGACGCTCATATGTGAGTTTGGAAAGGTAATTCTCCCATGAGTGTGGAGAATGGACCGGAGAAGGGAGAAGCTGGATGCAGAGAAGCCATATGCTGAGATAACTCTTCCACAAAGGAAATCACAATTTGCAAAAGCCCTCCTTATTATACTTTCCTCTGAGCAGTTTCCAAGCCTGAATATACTCTTTACATGAGTAAAGAGTATTTCTCAAGCACAGGAAGAAATGGAGGACTTTTCTTAGACTCGTCCCTTTGCCTAGCTGGTGTTCCATGATCGGGTCATCAGCGAGCCATGTTGGTTTGCAGCCATGTAGTAGTGGAGGACGGACACGTCCTCCCAGCCTCACACTCTGTGTGTGCTCAAAAAGCCCTACATGAGGCAGTTGGGTTTCCCAGAAAACATGCCAAGATGTTCTCCCAACTCTGCCACCTGGACATCACTTTAGGCAGTACCCTCACTGATATTCATTGGGTCTACATTCAGGTTACCTTCTAGAGCCTGCACTCTTTTCTCAGCCTGTGCTGCAGACGGGGGCACACAAAGGCAGGAGGGCAGCCAGAGGAGAGAAGAGATGAGCAAGAAGCCACGGGAAGAGTCCAGACAGGGAGATGAGGCTCGGCTGGACAACAAGCATAGATGCCACTGTGCTGAATAAAAGTTCCACTGCTCTCCTTGTCAACCAATAAACTGCAGGAGGCTGTCATGTTGGCGATTTTATCTCAAAGCCTGGTCCTCTCTCTCTGGGAGGAGAGTACTCTACAGGGACATACAAGGTGGCCCATGGGGTGGGGAATAAAAATGGCCTCTGTGTTTACTCATTTGTCACCTTTTAAAATGTTTACCTTAATATGAGTTTTATAAAGTAAAATAATTTCTATGAACTATATTTCATATGTAGAATCTTTAAGTAATTTAATATACAGTGTTGAGATTCATACTCAAAAAAATTGTTTTGGTGGTGGCATGTGATCAAAAAAGTCTGGAGACCATGATGAGAAAATTGTTTTGGTGGTGGCATGTGATCAAAAGAGTCTGGAGACCATGATGAGAAACCATGGAACTTTTCACCCACTAAAGGTTGGATTGTACCCTATACACTAGAAGCAGTTTATCAAGTTCAACTGTGACCAACTTAATTTAATCCATAAGTTAAATCTCCATATACCTAAAACTGAAAAAAATTGAGGGTGACAAAAGGAGAACATCATTTAATGTTTTAAAAGTGTGAAAGCCAGGGCACCTAGGGGGTGCCCTTAACTGACAGTTAAGCATCTGACTCGTGATTTCAGCTCAGGTCATGATCTCAGGGTCGTGAGGTTGGGCTCCGTGCTAGATGTGGAGCCTGTTTAAGATCTCTCCCTCTCGGGGCGCCTAGGTGGCTCAGAGGGTTGAGCCTCTGCCTTCGGCTAAGGTCGTGGTCCCGGGGTCCGGGGATTGACTCCCGCATCGGGCTCTCTGCTCGGCGGGAGCCTGCTTCTTTCTCTCCCTCTGCCTGTCATTTCCTCTGTTTGTGCTCTCTCTCTCTGGCAAATAAATAAATAAAATCTTAAAAAAAAAAAAAAAAAGATATCTCCCTCTCCTCTACCTCTTCCTCCTCCCTCTTTAATAATAATAATAATATAGCTTCTATCTTTGCACTTAAAAGTTCTGACAAAGATAATTTAGGCAATAAATAACTTTTATAAACCACAAACTGTGTTTAAAATGCTAAACCAAATCTTACACTTAAAAACATATTTTTAAATAATCTATTATCTCAATGAAGCACTTTTTCTAAAAAGACTAACAAATCAACCAATCTAGATTCAAATTTTACCAAGGCAGAAAAACCATTCTTACACCATTAAAAATGGTGTGTTTTATATTCAAATTACATAGGCCATTTTTTTGTCATATGGAGTGTTTGAGCAAAAATTTTATACTATTCCAACCTTTGTGTGTGTGTGTGTGTATGTGTGTGTGTGTGTACACACATATATATATTTACTAACAGGTGGATAGCAAAGGAGTAGATCTAGAAAATGTCTCTCCTAACTATATAT
Organism: Lontra canadensis; assembly: GCF_010015895.1. Taxonomy (NCBI): domain Eukaryota; kingdom Metazoa; phylum Chordata; class Mammalia; order Carnivora; family Mustelidae; genus Lontra; species Lontra canadensis. The sequence continues at coordinate 2,640,063 of NW_022631097.1, read as the reverse complement.
GAAAATGCCCTTTATTTCTGTCTCTAAGTCTGCATTTTCTTTTAATTTTCAATTTTTTATAGATTCTATCAAAGTTCTCCTATGTAGAGAGAACATGGATTAAATTCTTATTTGGCTACCAATATTGGCAAGGAAAAACTAAAGTTTGATTTCACTAGGAGCCTTTTGTTGAAAACTCAAGTTAGTCTATAGTAACTAATAATCTATGATTCACAGGCATACATTTAGCAAAAATGTATCAAGTTCCTACTGTCTAACATGCACTGTGTTTTAGAAACTTAGCACAAGTAGAGATAACAAAGATGTAAAGTGAGTACCCTTCTCTCAAAGCAGAAGAAGGAACTCTGTCTCATTCACTGAGCACATGGAAAAGCACCTGGCACCTGCTAGGCTATAATAAACACTTCTTCACTGCCTCCTTCAAGTTGCTTACAACCCAAAAGAGATGGGAAGTGAGACACGCAAAAGAAAAAGAAAGAAAGAAAGACACAATACTTGCAAATAATTATAATATTTTTATATTCTTATTCACATACAAGAATATCTGACAATAATTTCCATCTCCCTCTTCTCTCTACATAATCAAAGTCTTATGTAGCTCAGAGAAAGGGTTTATACTCACTGCACGGTGGTCTATTTCTAGTTTTAATTACACTGCTTTACAAAGCTTAGAAGATAATTTCAATTCATTTCAAAAATAACTTCCATTCAATACAAGAAGATGGGATTTTTCACACTTGTGAGTTTTTTATTTACTTGATAATGAAAACTGTTTGGCACATAAATAAAGCATTTTCTCAGAAACTCTGATCAAGTGAAGATCCAGGGCTGATATCTATAAATAAAAACAAAATGGTTTTTCTCAAAAAGCAAAAACTTACACTCTCTCCAAACAGACTCAGTTTCATTTCTAGATATTTATAATCTAGAGAAAATTCAGTTCAAATCAAATGTGAAGCTAAAGGTTGGCAAAGACTCTCCCGGTACTTACTGATCCATACAGCTCCCCCTTCTCATTCATCCCGAGGTAGAGTCCACTGTCCACGCCTCGAATGCTGACCAGGCCCACTGCTATACTGATAAATTCCAGAATGCCTGTGAGACAAATGGCAGAGGGCAAAAGACAGGTCAGAGCACAGAACAATTCCTTAGTCTCAGCATCCCTAGGACTTTTTGAGAAGACACTGAGCCCAATTCCCAACTTGGATAATCTCACACTCATTAAAGAAGTTTCTCCTCTTAAAACCACTTCCTAAAAGAACTGATTTTTCAGCTAAACTCTGTAATAATGATACAAAAGTACTTACCAACACAACATATAACAAAACATTTTAAAAATGAAAAAGCTAGGACTTACAGATACCCTAAGAAGCAATATGACAGATAAACTAAAATGCATTTCTAATTAACCTAATAAGAGTACAACTTAAGAAAAAAAAAACAAGTATTTGTGTATGGGCTTATATTGGAAAATATTCTAATGAGAGAATGGTCTTCTGTCCCTTAAAACAAGAGTGCCAGGTATTAACCAAATACCTGATTGGTTTATATGGAAAAATAAACCAAGATAAATTTATCATATAACGTTATTAAGCTCCATCTGGAAAATGAAAATAGCCTACACACATCCCAAATATTTCTGCTTGAACAAAGTATTGATTTTTGCTGTACTTATCTAACCTCAAAGAGCTAGTTAAGCAATTAAGATAACATAATATTGGGGGGGGGGGGGGGGGAATACTGATACCAAAAGTGCTCTTGATTTAAAATAGGCATGGAAGACTATATCTTAAAATCAAACTAACACAGTGATTTTCTTTTTCCCCCTCTTCTTTCCCCTTGCTTACCCCACTAAGAATAATAGCACCTAAGCTGGGTATAAATCCAGAATTTTATGGCTATTTAACAGCAGTTTAAATTTCCCTAACCATAGTGATGATTACCCCACTGTATATTTGGGACGATGCTAGCATTACTTGCGCTTAGCCATTTGCTCAAGTTTGTTGTAAAGTGCTACACTTTATGTAGACCTTGAGTTAACATGTACCAAATACTAACTTCTTGTTTTAAAAATACTTTCAAATATTGAAAAATTCACTTATATTTAAGAGTTTAGAAAGAAAAAAAAAACTGAGGATAACAGTATGCTATAGGCAGTCTCATGTGACTAATAAAAAAGCACTTACATGGATTTTTAAACAATTAATTTTGCAACTTTCACAAAATACTCTGTAGCAATCAGAAGAAGACATGCACTACATAAATCTGATGAAGCAAAGGGTTTCAAAGGTGACGTAAAAAAAGAGAGATTTCTTATAAAGGGGTATTCTTAATTCTTTGGTAAGCACAAAATGTAACAAATATCTTATGTTTACATTTTATAGAATATCACATATATTCACATGTGAAACTATTTTCATAAAATGGGAAATAGCATATGGAAAAAATATAAAGAGAAATTACAAATTGCATTTTGGATCTGATAATCTGTGACTCTGTATTGGAAGATGTATCTAAAAGCAGCTAGTTTGGGGCACCTGGGTGGCTCAGTTGGTTGAGCATCTGCCTTTGGCTTGGGTCATGATCCCAGGGTCTTGGGATCCAGCCCCAGGTTAGGCTCCCAGCTCAGCGGGGAGTCTGCTTCTCCCTCTCCCTCTGCCCCTCCCTTCTGTTCATGCTCTCTTGCACATGCACGCTCTCCCTCTCTAAATAAATAAATAAAATCTTTTTAAAAAGTAAAAATTAAAAAAATTAAAAGCAGCTAGTTTATTACTAGTTTATTACTAGCCTTCCCTACCTCACAAAGCAAATGGAAAGATAGATAAGGAGATATCTCCATGAGATTTATTTCACATGAGATGCCCTCCCTTATTGATGCAATTATTTCAATTCACTGTACTATTTCCAATTCTTATGATTAAAAAATAACTTGTATTGTGGCATTCTATTACCATTAGGAGCCATATGCATATGAACCTCTTCTTAGCTACCTGAAAACACACCACAATATAAGTCATAGTGATCCTGAAATCAGTGTAAGGAATTCATCAATGTCCAATTTTCCTTATAAAATGAATGACAGGACATATTTTGCCCCCATTGAGGTCTGACCACTTTAATATCCCATGTCAAGGGGGAAGAGTTTAATCACAAAACTAAAAGACACTTGCATCTCCGGACACGGTCTTTGATGACCTCTTGGTTTTCCCTAACCAGAAGGCAGCTTGAAAAACTAATCATGAATATTCATCATCATCGCCCATCAGGCCCCAAAACAACAGGGGCCTGTGATCCTACAAAACCATCTGACTAGCTTGTCTTCAGAACAGCAAGAAGACTATCAATAAACCACAACAATGACAATCCTAATAGCTTGAACACTTGAGCATTGAGTCTGTGCCAAACGAGAGGCCTTCTTTCAGTCAATCCTCAGAACAACGCTCAGCATTACAATATGTCCATCTCCAGCTCACAAATGGGGACACTGAGGTTTTAAAACGTTAAACAACTTGCCCTCAAGCAATGAGACACCAAAGCCTGGATCCTTACTGATTATGTACTTTTATCACTGTTTTTACCTTTTTTTCACTGTGTCTGTGATTTCTGTACCATGTTTATATGTTCATTCCTTTACTAGTGACTAGATGTTACCCAGATCAGACTCCACAGACCCAGTGAGCAGGCAGAGAAAATAAAGAGCAGGTACGTTCCTGGGACTGTGCTCTCTCATCATGCCGAGTTTGGGAAGGTGGGCATATGTTATGTATGTGGACTATTTACCAAATTGTTTATGTACACAGAGTTAACATCTAAGTACTGAAATTGTTATTATATGTTTCAGAAATGAAAGTATTAAATACCTGTCTTGTTTCTTTTTCTGGCAACAACAAGATAGCTGTTAATTCATATGCACTGACTTATTTGAACAACAAACTATTATTGAGTGACCATTATAAGCCAAGAAACATGCCATTTGTTAAATATACAAAGATGAATAAGATATAGCCAAAGCCCTATATCCTCAAAGTACTTACCATCTAGTGGAAGGAAAGACAAATAGATAAATAAAACAATGTGATAAAGGCAGTGAGAGGAGATGCTTAGGGTACGGTCACATAGGCTTAGGAAAAGGAGTCAGAGGGGGCCTCCTGAAAGTGAAACAAGTTTCTGAGGGGCTCTCCCTATGAAAAGGAACTACCTATGTAGTGACCCCAGGTGGAAAAGATTTCATTATCTCTCACCACCATCCATATCTCTGTAGCTCCTTGGAAATCAGAGACCTCAAAAGAACAGCCCAGCCTTTTTGAGGTCACCTCAGTGATCCAAGGGCAAGCAGAACACTTGAATGTGTGAGTCACAGCATTCCCCCACACACAGGGAGAACACCAATGTTGTAAGGTCAGAAAGACCTGGCAAAGCCTGGCAACAAGATCCCCAACGCCCAGGTTGGAATCCTTAACATTCCTGGTACCATCTTGCCCACAAGAAACTCTATAACCTCCACCAAGTCAACCAACCTCTCTCTGGGCCTAAGCCAAGCAAGTGCTTCCAACCATACTCACTTGAGTACAGCCCACTCCCCAGGTTATCTGTTAGCGTGAATGTGCAGTACAGAGGCCTGGTGGAGCCATAGCAACCCAGGAGGAGGCATCTGTGTAGAAACATTTCAATGTTTCAATGTTTAACAGGAGAGGAAGGTTAAGAAGGGAAGAGCAAGGAAGAAAAAAAAAAAAAAAAGACTGGAAGAGAGGGAGGGAGAGAATGGTGGAATTGTGCCTAATGTTAAAACTATGACCCTCACATGCGTGCCATGGTGGGCTGTCTCTCCTCTTCTGCAGACACAACCAAGACATCCTCAGTTCAAAAGGGCCATAGTCATGGGTAGTGATGAAGTGACAGGGGAAGCACAGGGTCAGTGGCTAGTGGCATTTGCCTCTTCTCTTTCATAGCAACCAACAGTTCCTTTGAGGATGTGTTCACTGGGCTCGAGGGGGTCTGATGGGGTCTGAGGTCATCTCTGGTCCACAAGAGTCCAGGACAGTTTCTGGGACCCCTTTAGGAAAATGACCACACCAGACTTCATCCTTGCTCCAGACTTGCTAGGTATTAGTGGTCAGCCCAGAGCTCTGTTCAAATGGACCATTAAACCAAAGCTGGCCAGCTCCCAAGAGCCCCTCTGCACTGAGCCTCACCTCCAAGTGAGCCTCCATAATAAGGCCAGCCATGGCAAATGGGAGGACAGGCAGAAGCTGCTCCACTCTGGCCCATGCTAAACAACCCTCTAGCCTAAAAGCCCCCAACACTTAACAGAGCTGCATTCTTTAGAGGGCAAGAATGTATGCAAGCTGTGGAGAGAGGCATGACATGAAGCTTTCGAAAATAGATTAACCCCCCTCCCTACAGAGCTCCCCACTCACCCAGAGAATCCCACACCAGGGCTGCCAAATCAATCATCTCAAAGCTAGGGACAGAGTAGGTCTGAGTCTGTGGCAACTTGAGCAGATCTCAGAGTTTCCTTAGGAAATGACTGACTAAAGGGGAGTTTACAACTCCAGTTTTTCAAGAATCTAAACCCATCCAGAAAATAACACCTTACATAGGAAGTCTTTCCCTTAGTGAGATATTGAAGAGGAAACCCCAGGTCATACTTATCTAGGGTCCTGATGAATTTGGCCTTTCAGAGCCACCACCACTCCAGGCCAAAAGGCATAGCAACAAAGAAGCAAGCCATCTTTCCACAAAGTCAAGTGGTCAGTCCACTCAGGTTTCCTTGTGCCAAGTAAAATAGTGGATCAGGACCAACGCTCACTTTTTTATTATTTTGCATTACCATTTCCTCCATTGATTTTCTGCTCACTTGTTTCTAACAAGTTTCTCTTTAAAGAGAAAAAAATTATATATATATATATATATATATATATATATATATATATATGAAATGAAACCTCTCACTCCCCCAGACTATTACAGACATACAATTCCTCGTTCCTTTTCTCCATGCTCAACCTTATCGCCACACCACCACCCCCAAAGGAAAAAACAAAGGGCTCTCTCAAGGTCCCACCTAAGTTGTCACTGCCGCAGCTCCTGCTGGGACAACAGTAATATTTCCCCCGCCCCCATGTCCTCTGCACTGCCGCTGCTGTGTCACCGTCAAGCTTGCCAGCAGCTGCAGTCACCTGCGGCTGCATGGGGGTGGCAAAAATCATTTTCCAGCACGTTTCCTTCTGCCGGGTCACTGCACGTAGAAATGCACCTTCTATTTTAATCAAGGTGTAAACCTACCCCCATTCCCTACCTACAGCTACTCTTTTCTAGAGAATCTAAGAGAAAAAGGTGAAAACAAAGTCCCCTGAAGGGAGCCGGGATGAAGAGAGGGAGGCTGCAGATAAGGGAGGGAGGAGGGCAGAAGGAAAGGCTGCAGGGAGCTAGCTGGAGCGCCAGGTGTGGCGAGCTGCCGCAGCCCCACGGCCCCCACCCGAAGCCCGCTGGCTTCCCGGCCCTCCCCTCGCACTCCCCGCCGGGTCCTAGCGCCGACGAGCCCAGCCCTCCTTCCGGGCGGGGCTAAGAAAGCAGGGGTAGGAGGCTCCCAGCACTCGCACCTCGCTGCAGAGGTTGCTAATATTGGGACCTGCCGCAGCGGTAGCAGCGGGAGACCGCGGCACTGCTGTCACCCCGGGGGCCGCTTCTCTCTGCAACCGGATGAAAGACTTAAATAACCCTCCTGCCTCACCCTCCTTCCCCACCCCCACTGCGCACAGCCACCCACTCAGCTCCATCCAAACGAGGGTGAGTGGCACAGCGGAGCACCAGGAGCGCCCTTCCCCCCGCAGCCAGTTCCCGGACGACCCCCGAGCTCGCCTGTTCGTTGACCCTTCCCCCAACCCGGGCCAGGGCTCTCCTCCCCTCCCACACGCACTGCCCCTACCAACCCAGCCAGCAGTGCCTAGCGAGTCTAAGGAGTAGACATGTCACTTCCTTGGCGACACCTTTCTCCAACCTCCAGGATTGGGGGTGGGGTAGGGGGTGACGACGTCTAGTTTTTGTTTTATGATCTCTATTCAGCTGCTGACCAGCAGTCCTTGTCCGCTGACCCCAGAACTCGCCTCTTGGGTTCTCTCCATCCTCGTGGTTCCCATAATACCAGCCTTGAATCCTCACTCTCCCCAGTGGCACTTACTGGATTTCTAATGACTGCATTCAGCAAACATCTTACCCTAAAGGTGACTGCATTTAAAAAAAAAAAAAAAAAAAAAAAAGAAAGAAAGAAAGAAAGAGGAAAAAAAGCCCGTAGGGGGCGGGGGACGTGTAGGAACCCCAACTGGAACATCCCATAATCTCTCCACGCCGGGGCCCAGTCGGGCTGCGCCGGGGTTCGGAGGCGCTCTCTCCAAGGCAGGGCTCGACTAAATGCACCACAATGAAGCTGCCCCGGCCTTGTAGCGGTCTACCCCGCTACGCTCCCTCCTCCACACCCCCTGGCCCAGAGGCCGGGGCCCAAGCCCGGGCGCTGAAACGCAGGCCCACGGGCCGCGAGCTCTGCTCCCCGAACGCCGTTAACAATAGCTCACCGCCCCCTCCGCCCGCCTCCGCGGCCCTTTGTCCCCCCCAACCCCCACCCCTTCCCCTGTGGCTCCGGCCTTGTCGGCGGGGGCCCCCCGACCCACCTCCCGGGCACAGCGGAGCCATCGACTCTCCGAGACCTGGCTGCGTGCTTCAGAAGAGGGAAATGGGTCCGAGATAGCACTGGGGAGGTCAGGGGTACGACCTCCAGCCTGTCCTCCATCCCCGCCACCAACTCTCCCGCCGCTGTGCGCGCCTCCGGCGGTTCCCACACCACAAACAACCGCGCTGCCCGGGGCGGCGGCTGTCAGCCCCGCCGGACCCACACTCACACACAAAGAGGAAGCGAAGGAACTAAACTTGGGCAAAAAAAAATCTCATTCCCTAAACACGGCGAGAAGTGTGTCAGCCCCAGCCCGTCGCCCCCGGACACAAGGAGTCCCTGCAGCACCAAAGGGCGCACTCCAGCCGGTTAGAAAGGGGGACGGAAACAGAGCGTGTTTAGGACCGCGCGGAGCTGGCCCGGCGGCCGCCCAGTGCGCCCGGGGGCCCGGGCTGCCGACTCCGCACCTGCCGGCTGGGAGCGCGGGAGGACTGGGGCTCCCGCCGCCAGGCGCACCTAGGCCGCCAGCCCACGCCACTAACCATACGTGCCTGAGCGGTGCAGACGTCCAGCGGGTGCCCGCTGCGGCCCCGTGCACAATCGGCTGTCCCACCCACGGCCGCCCACTGCCTGTTGTTCGGATACTGAACGCTAGGCACTGTAGCAGCCCTTAAAGCGGCCAGATAGAACAGCACTTCTAGTAAAGTTTAGTCCTCGCTTTGCAACAACCAGAGCTGAGTTTATTTCGGGGAGGTGGGGAGTGCCGTTATATTTCAACTCAATAATTGCAAAGCAAATTGACAGCTTTGCCTTTTCTTTTCTTTTTTTTTTTTTTAGCAGAGCGGAGACTGCCAGAAATTTACACTAGTGGGTTCAGCCTGGGGCTTGGGCTCGTGGTAAGCAAAGGAAGAAAATCCTGGGCCTCGTGTATCTGGGACCATCCCCATTCCAGGCCTGAATCTTCCTCACCTTCTGGCATCATATACAGCCCCACGAGCCTAAACAGATAGTTTAGGCTGTGTTCAACATCTGGCATTAAAGCATGAGGAAGAAAAATCACCACAGGACTTTGTTTTTTACGACCTAGTTTAAGTGTTGTCAGGTGGGTTCACTGAGAAGTTAACTCCTTCCAACAGTCTGGTTGTCCAACTGGCGCTTTCCTTTTGGTAAGTAAGGAAAACCCCCGAAAGTCCCTCGATCGGTATTGTGCTCGCTGACACTGTGCTGCTGGGCTCAGGATGGCCCCCGCAGGCACGTGTGTGCAGGCACTAAAGTGAGCAGAGTCACCAGCACTCGGGTCTGCAGTCCTCAATGCTGAGTCACAAGTACCCTCCTTGGGAAATGAAATCCTCGGAATGCCCTTTAAAATTAGCTCACAGCTTTTGCACGCGCGCGCACACTCACACCAAAGAGCCACCCAGGAAACCCACACAGGGCTGCACAATATAGAAATATGGAGCATCGGTAATAACTTGATAGCTGCAAGGACAAACGTCCCTGGTGAGCGTTCTGCCCTTTCCTAAGTCATTTTCCCCCAGCGCCTCTGCCTCTGCTGCTCTAGGAGTCTAAAATTTTACTTTAGTCCTCCCAACAGAACAATCAGTCAGCCACCTTCGCCTACGGGATTTTCAGACCCTCGCGGTGGGAATAAACAATACGCTTAATTTACAATTCAGGCAGTATACTTATTAGAAGAAAAAGAGTAGGAGCAAAAACTTCATTGGGGCACAAGATGTAAACCACTGCTTTCAGCAAAATGCATTTTCAAGTTCTCGGTAGTTAATGATTAAAGCTTTAAACTCGTGGAATCAGTCCATTCAAAAGAAACTTCCTAAACCCGATCTTCCCGAGTATCTGATGCAAAAGAACTAGAGACTTTTGTTATATTTATAAATCATGCCCTCTTTTCAAAAAAGTCGCGGGGGGGGCTTTCAATGTAGACTTGCATCAGTGCCAGCGGCAGATCTGCAATTACCGAGGCTTTTTCTTTTTTCTTTCTTTTTTTTATCTTTTCTTTTTCTTTCCTTTTTTTTTTCTTTTTTCCTTTCTTTCTTTTTTTCTTTTCTTTTCTTTCTTTCTTTTTTTTTTTTTTTTTTAAGCTAGCAAGACAGAGACAGAGTGACAAGTCCCCTTCCCGCATCCCCCGCCCGGCCACCACCTTCTTGGTAGTTATGACCCGAACATGTCATCGCACGGACACTAAAGGGTTAATGGTATACCTACCAAATCGGCTGTGGTCTTTCCTGGTTCCCTGGATAGTACCATTGGGGAAGATTTCTAAGTGAAATCCAGTCCTGCAGTATAGCTGCCTCCGCCTGAGAATCCCCTTTAAATGATCCAAGTCCGTGACTGCGGGTCCCCTGGGAAGCCCCCCTGCTTCGGACTGACCCAGGTGGTCACTTAACAAAACCGGACTGTCCACCGGCAACACCGGCACATTCCCAAACGGTACCGCGTCCTGCACACCGAAATAGTTCCCAACTTCACCTAAGGGAGCCATCAGAGGACTCGGCTTTTGGAGCACAGGAATAAACAATAATGACGGTATCAACCCAGAAGATATTAGGCGAGGTATATCCAACTCCCCTCCCTTACTGCAGTTGCAGAGAGAGAGAGAGAAAAAAGGGGGGGTTCTTTTCTTCAATCCATTAAATGCATAAATAAAAGTAATCTGCTGTTTCACTGGCACAGGTTCAAGGTCAAAGCACTGATAGTCTAAGAAACCACCACTTTATACTCACACACTGACATATTGATAAACATATCTATGTATCTCTATAGATAGATCCCCAGCTCTTAGCAGGCAGGAAGGTCTTCATCCCATCCGACCGTAATAAGGAAAAAAAATCCGTAGTTTCTCCATTTGGTTTGAGATCAGAATGACCATAGCAACTTAAATGCCTAGGCGTTATTATAGGGATTTTTAAGATGCACGGGCTACGTCAGAATTTACGGATCCCGACTCCAGGAAGGCATGCGCTGTTTTTACTCTAACCGACTCTGCAGACATCAGCACGAATCCTTCAAGGGGGAAAAAAAAAAAAAATCTCACGTTGGCGGCGGCGACAAAATCTCCCCTTCTGGTCCCCCCTCCAAAAATAATAATTATTTTAAAAAAACAAAAAGAAGAAAAAACTTTAGGCGTCCAAAGCTAGTATCCAGAATTCTCCAGAGTCTCGGCAGATGTCCATTGGCTTAGAACGAGTGGCGAGCGGCGAGCGAGGAGAGCCACGACCGCGAGCTCGCGTGCCGCCCTGGCTGCCGCGAACAGGTGTTGCCGCGCCGGCTCGCGGAGCGTTGTAGCCGGGCGGAGCGCTCCTCCTGCGCAGCCCCCGCCGGCGCGCAGAGTGGCGCAGGCAGCGGCATTGGGTTGGGTTTAAGGTAGCGCCGCGGACGCCCGGGCTCCCCGCGGTCCTAGCGCCCGCCTCACCGAGCGCGCGGCTCTGCCGCAGGCCCGGCGCAGCGTGCCAGAGCACGAGACTTCTGGGGGACAGCCGCGATACACTTGCTTTACAAAGAAAGATGCATGGAGAGAGGCAGGAGGCAGAAGCCCTGAGTGTCCCGCGGAACTGAATCTGGTAACCTAAAATCTTGCTCGATACATTGATGGAGGTTCAGACTACAATTGGCAAACTAGTTTTCACAAGGACTCTGTAATTTGAAGTGCATTATAAAATAAAACTTAGTTGAAAGAGTTGGAGGGAAGTGGGCTTGATTCAGTGAGCTTGAATGGATACGGCAGTTTCTCTTTCATTCTTCTGCCAGACACACACAGAAGCGCAAACTGTACTGCAGGTAAGCCGGATGGATGTGAACCAGCGTGTGTGCGTGTGTGTGTGTCCTGTGTGTGTGTGTCTGCATCTCTCTTTCTCTGCATCTCTCTCTTTCTCTCTCTCTCTCTCACACACACACACACACACACACACACACAGGACACACACACACTCACGCGCGCACGCACGCACGCAAACCCAGAGGCAGATGTGGCCACCGTTTTGTTCCGGGCTTCCTGATGGCATCCGTTGGTGCTATGCTTAGGTCCAGCCCCGCCGCCTGGGTCCCGGCCGCCGCGGTGCAGTCGGCAGGGGGGGCGCCAGAGAACCGCCACTGTCCCCGAGTTCGACTAGCGCGCGCATCTTTGGAGAGTCGGGGTGGAGAAGAGTGCGCCAGTGGGCTCTCTCTTTCCCCCAACCACGCTAATTAGGGAGAGCTGTGCCACTCCTCGCTGTTTCAGCCTGTTTCGCTGTTGGGGAAGCGAAAGAGGAGTTCCAGTGTCTCCCCCACCATGGTCTGAAGCCAATCGCAGAGCGGGAGAGTGGGCGCAGGGCGTGTGGGTGGGGGGGGCGCCCTGGGGCCCGCCGCCTCTCCTTCCTGCTCTGCCTCGCCGGGCCGCAAGTGGAAGCCTGAGCTCCGAAGACCAGGCTCGGCTTTCTCCTCGCGGCCGGCTGCCTTCGCGCCCAGCCACAGGCCGGGACAAAGAAATCCTCCACCCCGAGCCTCCAGGCGCCCCACCGGGCCAGGCTGGCGCAAAATCCCGGAGGCTGTGCGCTCTGTGTCCGGGACAGCCCGCAGGCGCCGGGATCCCCTGAGCGGCGCCCTCATCGCCCCGGGTGCCCAACACCCAGGAGCGCACACATTAGCCCCGCAGCCCGCCCGCGGGCCCCTTTCTTCCTGGCTTCTCTTTGTTCACATTGTCTTAGAAATGGCCCGACTCTCGGGTCAAAATGGTGAAAGTTGCCGAGACTTGAGCACATCTCCAGACTGCAGGACATGCGAGTGGGAAGCAAAGTGGAAGCAGAGACAGGAGCCCTGTGGTGGGAAAGGGAACCAGCCTTTTGGGGTAGTGGGAGAGGGAGAGCCTCAGTAGTCGGCTAAAGGCTGGAGGTGAAGAACAGGGGTTGGCCCCACAAGGGAAGAAAGGGTTTCTCCCGAAGACGAAAGGGAGTCATGAATTTGCAGATATCTCGGGCGCAGGACGTGCCGGCGACCTGGAGCGACAACCTTCCCCTGCCCCCGGGGCGGAAGGCGTGCTTGGACCCCAGCAAAGAGGAAGGAGAGGGGCGAGGTGGTCCTCCCTTCTTGCCATTCCCACACCCCTTTGCCGCAGTCCCAGGTCATTGGGTGTCCGCGGGCTGACTCCGTGCGTCGTGCTTACGTGTTTATGAAGCACCAGAGCCCTGCCCTGTGGTATTTACAGCAGTCACATCGACGGTGGGCTTTAACGTTAACTGCTGAGTGGCAGATACAAGAAGCCCGGGAGGAAGTGTCACTTCTCATAAACCACCCGAGTAGCTGGCATTAATCACGGAGGCAGCCAGTAGCGCTGGGTTAAGCCTGGGTGTCCCTGGACCACTCCGGTACAGAGTGCCGGGTGGATTACTTTTTTATAAAACCTGATAACGAGAAACAGGCGGACCGGGAGGGATGGAGAAAGGGAGACGCTAGATAAGGGAAGACACGAGCAGCACGTGGACATTTCCACTGAAGACAGGACTGGGACAATTTCCACCAGCTGTCTCCAACCACATTCTTTCGGTCTGAATTTAGATTGTGAGCCAATGAGCAAAGACCATTTCCGCTTCCGAATCCCGCAGCCTCGTGACTGTCACTTTAAAAAGGATGCAGCAGTGGGAGAGCGGGTTAAGTAGCTGATACCGCACTTTCCCAGTTAGAAGCAGCCTGCCTACTCAAGCATCTCTTTTCTACTGCAGTGAATTTCATCCACATTTCATCCGCATCCCTAACTCTACCTGCAGGAAGCTTTTGCTGCTTCCTTGCCCCCTGAACTTGCCCCGCAGGTTTCTCCCTTCTTCTGTTTGGTCCTGTTTTCCTATTACAGAAATGCAAACAATGTCCCTCCTTTCATTGATCACATCCCGTTTTCTCCAGAACTCTCTCCACTGGCTCTGTCTGGCTGATTTCCTCAAGATTCCCTTCCTGATCTGCCATGATCGTGAGCTCCTATGTCCACGCCTGTATGTATGTTTTACAAGTCGTCTCCAATTAGTACATAGATGTTAAGCTCCAAGAGGAATGAGGCCTTGCTTTCTAGACACGTGGTGTAATTGGCTTAATAACACCTGCCTTGGAAGATTGTTGTTAGGAATAAAAGGAAAAATGCACATAAAACAGGCAGCACACAATAGCCACTTTAGACATAGTAGCTATTATTAAGCTGATCCTAACATAGTTCCCCCTAGAATTCTGCCCATGAGATATTCAGCAAACACTAATACTCATTTCAATCCTGATGCTCTCTCAGTCTCTCTCCTTAAAATATTTTAATCCCTCTGGTTTTCTCCTCTTCCAGTTTGTCATCTGTCTTTTCTGCTGATAATTTAGTGCTTAGACCCAAATAGGCATCATTATGAGGTAAATGAAGAGAGATATGAAGAGGAATGAGCTCTAGAATAGGGGTCAGCAATCCCAAACCAGCTTCTCTAACCCTCCCCACATCACCACAGTCTGCTCCCTATGATTACCAATACCCCTTCACAGGCCCCGGGTGAGTGGCTGTAAATATGGGTTCATGATACATGTATGTAAAAATGGCCGGTAAGCTATGAAGTACCTACAAATTTAAGGTGACCACTGGACAAAAGTTCTCTCTGTCTACTTCTACTGCTTTGTTCATTAACATGTGTCTCCTTTGATTTCTTTGGACCCCCCAAATGCATCACCAAGGAATACTTTCATTCCTTTCCTACAACAATAAAGGTATAACTGGGCCTCCACCCTTCCATCTCCATTTCCCCCATTCTCCTCACCTCACTCTACAGCCCTTTGGTTTGGGAACTGTGGTGAGTGTGGAGTGAAGAGGAGTGTTTGGGAAGGTTGAAGTCTGCTCCTAGTCTGATCCCATGGACTACATCTAAGCTTCAATGGTCAAGAATTCTGGTAAGAGGACAGAACTATCGTAGTCAACATGTATTGACTCCTTTGCTATGTTCCAGACAATCTACTAAGTGCTTTTGTGCCTTATCTTTTTAATTTTCAAAACTGCCTTATGAAATTGGTACTATTATTATCCCATTTTACACATGAGAAAACTGACTTATAAAGATTAAATAAGGGGCACCTGGGTGGCTCAGTTGGTTAAGTGTCCAACTCTTGATTTCAGCTCCTGTCATGATCTCAGGGTCATGAGACTAAAGCCCAAGTCCGGTTCCATGCTGAGAGTGGGGGCTGCTTGAGATTCTCTCTTTCCCTCTCCCTCTGCCCTTCCCCACCACACTCACACTCACTCGCTCTCTCTTTCTCCCTCCCGCTCTAAAAAAAAATATGTATATATATATATATATATATATATAGAGAGAGAGAGAGAGAGAGAGAGAGAGTAGCATGCTTTTTGCTACAGTGTCAATAAATGATGGAATCAAATTCACATACTTCAGACCTCCATTATGCACACTGCCTTCTATTATAATAGACAATACTTTTAAATTTTTATAAATGACATGTTTCCATAAAATAAATATATAGAAGCAAATAGCTTATATACATATATGAATAACCAGTTAAAAGACATAATGAAAGACTAAAGACCTTAGTTACAATAGGGGTGAGGGAAAGAAAAATAAATTCCTAGGAATATAATTAACAAAAATGGGCAAGATCTAGATGAAGAAATACATTTAAAGTTCTCTAGGGACACAAAAGTAGACTTGAACAAACAAAGGCATACAGTGCTCTTAGATTTTAAAAAAAAAAACCTCGATTTCCTAAATATGTAATCATTCCTAAATTAATCCGAATACTTAAACCTGATGCTAAAGTTAATATAGAAAATTAAATTTAAGTTGACAGATAAATGTTTGAAATTGACAAGAAAAATTGGAGAGTAACTAGCCACATAATATTTTTAAATATTTTTAAGCTATAATACTCAAAGAAGTGTTTTCATATGAATTATTCAAATTAGCATATGAATAAGGAGATAAAGCAATAACATAGACTAGAAATCACAGAAATAGACCTAAATTCATAGTATAATTTAATACATGATAAGCAATCATGGGTGGGAGGATGGGGGGTTGGGGGACAGTGGTCAGGGAGTGAACTACTAAGTGAATGGTTTTGCAACAACTGAATAGACAACTGGGAAAAAAATAAGTGGTATCTGTTCCTCATACTTTACATGAGGATAAAACCTAAATGAAGCAAATATTTCAATATTTAAAAAATTAAGTACTAAAAGAAACAAGGAAGAAATCCTTTATAATCTCAGTAGTGAAGTTCTTACTAATTGTATCACAGAACCCAAATGCCTAAAAGGGAATAATGACAAATTCTACCACATACAAAACAAAACACTTGTTTAATTGCATGGAGGGAAAACACAAATTCAGAAGATAAATGACAAAATGGAAAAAGTGTGCATCTCGTATCAAGATAAATAACTCATTTCCATAATATATAAAGAGCTCATATAAATCAATAAGAAAACTATGATTTCTGTTTTCCAGTCTGACATGTAAAAACTTGGAAGTCACTCCACACAACAAGAAGAAAGTTAGACAAACTAAGACTAACAACTATTCTTAGATCCCTCAAAGAATTCAGGTCATAGGACAAGCTGCTGCTGTGAAAACCGAAGAGACAGATAGAGATAGAGAATCACCCCTTACTGGAGCAGAAGCCCATATCTGGAACCAGTATCAGTAGGAACACTAAACTATAGTTCATGAATTAATTCCTGGGGAGTCAGTTTGGACAAGTATGAGAGTTAAAAATTCAGAAAAGGCCTAGTGTTAGAAGGGCCCCTATGCTTTCCTGAGTTGTACCTCCAGGAGTTCTACTACATTCTCACAGATCTGAAAAAAATTCCTTCCTGCTTCTTTCAGGGGAAGGGAAAAAAATAGCCATTTTAAAATATGTCTGGAGTTCTCTGTTCTCCTTAACAAAGCCTACTCTCAAAGGAAGATATTTTGCCAGCACCTAACAAAACTTGACGAAGGGAAATATCCACTCCAACCCCCTCCAGACTTCACTGTGGGGAAAAGGAAATACCCAGCTGGTGCTTTCTAAAAGACAGGGACCTAGTCATTGGAGTATAGAACACTTCCCCCATCCCTACATCTTACCAGGACATCCAAAAGGCTCCTGTATAATAAGAGGGATTAGAGCTAAAAGAACTGCAAGACTCAGACCCTATTTTAGAAATCTCTAGGGAAACCCGAAGACAACAAGGGAAACAAAAACAGGGACACCAAAAGAAATTTTAGCCCCTGACCCAGAGCTACTGCAAACAATAACAACACCCTAACTCCACACCAGATAAATATAAAATCTCCTCTAAAGGCTTGTCTACCTAAGTAAATTTTACTGGGTACACCATATCCAGCTTTCAACAAAAAATTATATGACATACCATAGGTTTTTTCACACCAGGAATTTGAAATAACTATGATTAATAAGTTAAGGGCTCTAGTGAACAAAGAGGATAACATGCAAGAACAGATAGGTAATGTAAGCAGAGAGAAGAAGACTAAAGGAAAGAATCTAAAGGAAATATGATAAATCCAAAACACAGCAAAAGAAATGAAGAAGGCCTTTGATGGGTCATCAGTGGATGGAATATAGCCAAGGAAAGAACCAGTGAGCTTGGAACATATGTCAATAGAAATTTCTCAAATTAAAGTGCAAAGATAAATAAAAGAAAGAAAAAAATGGGACAGAATATCCAAGAACTATGAGAAAATTATAAAAGTAGCATATACATTATGGGAATAAGAGAAGGAGAAGAAAAGAGAGGAAAAAAAAAAACAGAAGAAATACTTGATAACATTGAAGAATTTTCCAAAATTAATGACAGACTCTAAGCCACAGATCTGGGAAGGTCAGAGAATACCAAGTAGGGTAAATACAAAAAATCTACAGTGTATCTCATATTCAATACATATTCCATCTCTGCAATGTAAACAAAGACAAAGAGAAAATCTTGGAAAAGGCTACAGAGGGGAAGGAAATCTCTCTTGTAGAGGAACAAGGGTAAGAACTACATTGGACTTCTCTTCAGAAATCATGCAAGCAAGAAGAAAGTGGAATAAGATATTTAAAGTGCTGGGGGAAAAAAACAAAAATACTAACAATAGAATAAAATAGTTTACAGAAAATATGAATGGTTTTTAAATATTAATAAATATGCTCAACTCCATTTGTAATAAAAGAAATGCAAAAAACTGCAGATATACCATTTCCTACCTATGAATTTGACAAATTTTAAAAAATAATATAAAACACTGTTAGAGTTTGGAGAATTCAGATGCTCTCATACATTACTGTGGAGATGAAACTGACACAGCCTTTAAGAAGGGCACTTTTGGTAATACCTACTTATAAATCACAAATACACAGATCCTTTGATTCAGCCATCTCCCTTCTGGAAATTTTTCTTCACTATCTATGTACCCATGTACAAAATCATGTGTGCAGAAGATTCCTTACTGTAGCACTCTTTGTAGAGCCAAAAGAGTAGAAACAGCCCATGTGTCCATCAAGAACGACTGGTGACGTAAATTTTTTTCCCTCATGTTTTTTTTATTTTTATTTATCTTTATTTTATTAACATATAATGAATTATTTGTTTCAGGGGTACACAGGTCCTTCTCCCATGTCCATCACACAGCACCCCAATCCTCCCACCATCCTCCACTCTAGCAACCCTCATGGTTACATGAATTTAAATAAATTCACCAAATAGAATCTTAAGCAGCTTCGTAAGTTAGGAAGCTGTTTGTATACTCCTAAGGACTAATCTCAAAGGATATTGTTAAGCAGAAAAAATACAATCCAGAACAGTTTATATGTTATGGTATCACTCATGTCCTAAAGGGAAAACTTTCGTATTTATAAATGTAAGTAATATCTCTGGAAATACATACAAGAAACAAGGACAGTAGCTTCGAATGTCTTCAAGAAAAGGAATTGTATAGAGGACAATGGATAGGAGGGAGTATTTTCACTATATACACTTTCTTACCATTTCGAACCACATGAATATAGTGTTTATTTACAAAAACATAAGAACAGTTTAACTTTTTAAAGGCATTACCTCTTCTTCTTTGTAAGGAATGGACATGCAGTGCCTAATGCAAAGATCTTGAAGGGAACTGCAGAAAATGTGATCAGGGACCACTTTCCTCCACACAATCCAGGTGCATGAATTAACACATCTCTGAAAATATAATCGAATCAAATCCTTTCCTTCTCTTTCAGCATACTTCTTGTGTTTCCTTAGCAGTGTTCAGCATTTTTCCTGTTCCTTTTACCTTTCTGCCTCTCCTTGTTTCTCCAGCTTAAAACATAGCTGATAAAGTCCTGGGACTTTCTTCACTTATAATTGTTCTAATGTTGGATCACATTGCTGATTCAAAAATGCACTACCTTCCACTCCAAGTTCATTCTCATAGCCAGTGAAGCAGGCCAAGTTCCTAATATGACCTTTCCCCTCCTTGTTTGCCTCTCCAGTCCTGTTTCTTTCCACTTTCCTTTTTGTCACTCCAGCATAACCCATTTTAACTTTTTTTTCTCTTCCATTTCTCTACTTTTAGAATATAGATTGGGTATTAATAACAAAACCGATAATATTTATCACTCAATACATGCAAAGAACTTCACATATACTATTCCATTTGAACCGATTACACTACAAATTGACATTATTACCTCTACTTGTTCAGGTTGAGAAAACTAAGGCTTAGCAGGGTTAAGACACTTGACCAGAGTCACACAGCAAGGGAGCAATGAATGGAGCAGGATTCTAATGCAGACCTTCCAACACGAAAGCTTGGGTTCTCTGCTCCTACTTCTTCCCAGTTTAAGCTTAATTTGCTATCAGACTCCCAATGAGTTATCTGTCTATATTCTCTTCTCCATTTTTTCTAAATCTGCCCTTCACTATCATTAACAAATTTAATTTAAATTTAATTTAAATTTAATAGAACATCTATCTGCTTCATTTCTTATAGTTCAATGTTTTTCAGCGATTCAATGGATATTACCAAGTTACTATTTTTTAATAAGTACCTAAAAACATAGACACGGGAAGAATAGAAAAAAACATAAAAGCATAAATTATATTAGGAAGAATAAAATAATACCAGAGGTGTGACTTACATTTTTAGAAGCCATATTTCAAATGTGCTGAAGAATGAATGAAGAGTAGGTATCTGATTCCTATTACCTATCAGCCAACATAAACTTCCTACTTTTATTAAAGAATTGCCTTTCCAATTTGATCAGAATCTCTTTACAATGGGACAAAACATTTAGAAAATGTTTATTTTTGTACAGCCTATATTCATTTATATCCATGCATGTCTAGATATTGTTGATTATATGCCAGATATTGCGTATAGGAAAGTGGAGGTTCCTGATGATGCTATTTTCCACTGGAGAATGTATGCTTTTTCTTCTTAGATATGAGTGCTTTATCACATGAATCCAATGAGGAATTGAACTGCGTTGGGGCTGGATTGAAGTTTTAGGAAGATTCTATAGACCTTTGGTTCACCCTGCTCCTTGGGCATAGCCCTCCCCTGCTTCTGAGGGAGAGCCTGGTGGGTGTCAGTTTCCTCAGGTCTGGAAGATTTCAGGCATTTTCAAACCAGTTCTTCAGGTGCATTACCCCACTACCCCACAAAGTGTCAAAGTCTGGCAAAAGTCTTAAGGCCAAGAGGAAACAGCCACATGCAGGCCCTATTCTCCAAAGATTTCTTGTTTTTTTAAGAACATAAGCTCATGGAAGGCTTCATTTGCCCTTTAGAAACTTTCAGCCCCATTCCCCAGCATCCTATGAATCCCGAGAACTCAGCAAATATTTTGTGCTGAAAACCAGCTCTGAATGTGAAACCTCCAACTTTCCAATTTGTCACAGTAGGCACCGTGTTGTTTAGAGTTTTGCTGGTCTCTCTTCCCTTCACAAGGACCATCTGCCTGAGCCACATCTGATCCTCACCTTGTGCCCAAAATCAACAAAGGCCACTAGGGCCACCTGTTCAGCTCACCTGGGAACATTCCTCCCCTCTCTGTAATTTTAGTTCATCCAGTACTCATTTCTTCCATGACTCTCTGGCACCTTCCAAAATCTCATTTTTGTAATTTCTTCTGTTCTTCCTAGTGCTTCAACTAACTATATTCTATCCAAAAGTAGAAGGTTCACATTTTATTCTTGAAGATGAGCAGGTGTTTATTATAAGGATTCTACTTTATATGTCATGGTGTTTGATAGGGTTAGGTAGGTTAGGGTCTTGTACACCCACTACCTCAATTGGTTCAAGACTCTTACCAAGTCTGTGGCCTAGGTAAACTAAGATATCTGCCTTGACAGGAAATCTCTGAAGCCATACCACCTGGGCACAACTGCCCAAGGGAAAAGGGAGGTGGGCTCTTCTCAGTTCTTCTGAGACCTAGCTTATCTATTGTCTCTCCAAATTAAGGATATAAAAATAAATGGGAGATTTTGACCAGGTAAAAAAGCATAGTCTTCAACAACTGACTCATACTCATTAGTCTTCATTTATAAGAATGCTTGAATGCAGACGGATTCAGGGTAAATGTTCATAAATGCGGGTTTATAGCATTTATGAAACAATCACTTCAGACATCATTGTCCACTCGGTTACTGATTGGAGAAAATACAAAATAAAAAATAACATTCCAAAATCCTCTAAGGCTATATATAGCAGTAAAATTGTACCCTATATGAACCTCCTGGCACATAAATTTCATGAATTATGCTGGTATGTAAACTTACCTCTAGATAACCATGCTTGCTTCTCAATATTGTAGAGCTGGGAGGATATGTTTATCCTTAGTATCTCTCTAGCTAGGTTTACCAAGCTGACCTTTCAAAGAAATGGAATGTGCAACATCTTTAAGTACCTTCTAGATAGCTTTTGTAATTCAACACAGTCCCTTTCACTGTAGCAGAGTAGTTGCTGCTCAGCTGAGCTGGTGTTTGGCATTATGGCCAGCAAATACTTAACTGGTATTGTCTGAAGGAAATCCAGAAAGTCCCTACAGTCAGAAATTCTCCTCCAGCATTACTGCAATTTTTTTAGAAATCAGAGTGGGGAGGAGAGCAAGTCTTATTCGTAAATTGGCCAGACCCGGAAGACACACTGTTAATATCAACTTGTCTATTTTATGCAAGAATAAATAACATGGGTTCAAAGAAAAGTAAAAAATATAACCACACTCATCATACAACATCACTATAGACAGTGCTGGGGAGGCATTCTTATTTGCAATATACAGGAGCTACTTGAGGGCAAAGGAACTGAAGCCATGTTTTCATGCTATAATTTGATTATGTGCACTTAATTTTAATTGGTCAGCCATATTTGTGATTGTTCACTTTAATGTGACATTATTGACTTCAGTGTGTTGAACACATGATAAAACAACAAAAGTTTCTTAGTATTTCTAACTATACCCAATATTGTATTTTGAGTTACTCGTTCACATGAAAAGGAGATTCAGCTGACAGGGCTCACTCTTAATCTTTGAACATTTCTTTAATCATAGCTGAATTTTACTTATTTTTATTTATTTATTCATTTTACTTTACATCCTTCCAATTGAGTTGAATGATGATGCAGCACTTTTCTCTGTCAATCTTCAGAATGTATCTGATTGTGTGGATTTCGAATGGGGTGGTTACCAGTAACTAACCCAAAGCCTAAAACTATGGTTTTCCGTAGTTAACTTTTCCTCGGTAAAACTTATTGGAACGTGAACTAAATTTGAAAATGTAAATTGAAGTAAAACATGAATAGTCACTCCTTTTCATGTGAACGAGTAACTCAAAATACAATATTGGGTATAGTTAGAAATACTAAGAAACTTTTGTTGTTTTATCATGTGTTCAACACACTGAAGTCAATAATGTCACATTAAAGTGAACAATCACAAATATGGCTGACCAATTAAAATTAAGTGCACATAATCAAATTAAAAGAAAAAAAAGGCATGCTTCATTTTCTCAAATTTTAGAAAAACAGCGACACTATCTGATACAAGATCAAACCAGATATTGAGTCTTTGCACATATACTTTCCCACAGAACAAGGTGAAAAGGGGTGCTCTCCCATCCATATTTCCCTTTCTCCAAATAGAGAAGATGGCGTAAAACAAGCAGACAAGACAACATGGCAAACTTTAGTGTAGAGTGTATTTTTAGGAAGCTCTGCCACCTGGCAGACAAGCTCTTCAGCGACTTGAACAGTTTCCCCATCTGTACAATGGGGAAGTTAATACTTGCCATATGCTTGTTTGGGGGGTATATAGCTGATGTAAAATGCTGCACAGCTAAAAAGGGCTTACTGAAGGTACAACTTATTAATGAGTGTAAATCAATTTTGCTTGAATGGTAAAACTATTTTCAATAGAAAACTAGATAAATAAAGGGGAAAATGTGATTTATGAGGATTAAGTAATAACAAAGGAGAAAGCAGGGGAAATTTCAAATACAGCATGACTGCCTCTATCAAAAATGACATTTGCTCAGGGTGGAGGTTCAGTAGGAAAGCCTCGAGGAAATGTACGAAAATACTAACACTAGTTATGTTATGATCATGAAATAAGGCATTTTGCCCTCTATTTTCCAGATTTTCAATGGTGTGCTTAGTGTTGCTTATATAATGAAAATACTTTTCTTTTTGAATTTTGAAAGGAATATGATGCCGTTTTCCACACAAATCACCAACTTCCTAGCAGAGACGTTTAAAAATATTGTTTTAGATACTCCAGAGCTGTTTGCTGTAATTGCTAATAACACGCTTCATTCAATTCATCATTTATCGAGAGCCATGTTCCAGACTCCAGAAGGAAACATAATAAATGGGATAGGGGCCTGTCCTCATTTTGTCCCTTGATGATAACAATGCTGGTAGTTCTGTTGTAAACCAGCTTAAGCATTAAGGCTTGAGGCAAAACAGAAAAGGGGAGAGTGGGAGAGGGAGGGGAGGGAGAGATTTATTGCAAAGAATTGTGAGGGCTGGCCAGGCAAATTCAAACTCTTTGGGGCAGGCCTGCAAGCCAGAAACTCTGGGGCAGAACCTGAAGCTGCTGGGCCAAGCAAGAAATGTTTGTTTTTTTTTTACCTCAAGAAAACTTCAGTTAAGCTCTGAAGTTCTTTCAACTGATTGGATCAGGCCCACCCATATTATCCAGGGTAATCTCCTTTACTTAAAGTCAGTTGACTGTACATGGCATCCACATGTATGAAATACCTCAGAGTGACCCCTGGATGAGTGGTTAAATAACAGGGGACTCAGCCTTGCCAAAACACATCAAACTGACCTTCAAAGTTACCCAACATTTCTCCTATTTTCTCCTACTTCCTAATTTAGTTAAAGCCACTAGTTTCTCAGCTCATTTCAGACCTCACCAAAAACAGAACTCTCAGGGATTAATGCCCTTGCTACACCCCTGTTGTCCCTCCAAGGCCAGCTTAACACAATGCTTGCTGGATTGGGAACTTGATTATTTCACTGAACCATCACTAAATCAAACACAAAATCGTCAGGTTTAAAAGCTCTCTCACTAGAGAATGTCTTAACAAATTAGGACAGTATTCTTATTCCGGGTAGGCTATTGCTTTAAATTTGGTAAAAACCAAGGCAGAGAGGCATTATAAAAGTCAGCAAAAGGTTCAGTCCACTCCCTATTAACCAGAGTGTCAAATGTGAAGAGGCAAAAGGTGGAGAATAGGAGAAACAGCTATGATCTCACACTGTAGGCTCCAAAGGTGTTTTGACTGTTGTTCTTTATTAAACTTTATTTTTATTAGACAATATCTTATTTAAATTTATTTTAGGCTGTGATCCCTTACTTGTTTATGCAACTAGCCTTACTCATGACATATGTATCTATACCCTTGGTCCTCAATTGGGGTGACTTTGAGGCAATCTCCAGATACATTTTAGGTTGCTACAGTTGGGGGCACACAGTAGAGGCCAGGGTGCTGCTGAACATTTTACGATATACAAGACAGGATTCCACAAGAAAGAATTATCCAACCCAAAATGTCAATAGGGCCAAGGTTGAGAAACTCTGGTCTAGACCATATTAGTATGAGTTCTGCCACAAATTCCGATTAAGTTCCTCAAAAACAAGATCTATGGAGAAAATAAGCTTGTTAAATCTTCTTAACCTTCAGTTTTCAGACTTCATTGAAATCGTTCTTTAAAATTATGTTAGAGTGTTCAGTGATTTGGGAAGGTAAAATGAAAATATGTTCATTTTTTAAATGGCTGAAAATACTAATGTTCAGCATCAGTGAAAGCTATTCGTTGTAATTAGACTATTAAAATATTCAGGGCACCTTACTGGCTCAGTCAATGGAGCATGTGACTCTTGATTCGAGCCCCACGTTGGATGTAGAGATTACTTAAAAATAAAAATATCTAAACTATTAAAACTTTAAATATAGTAGCACATATGACATGTCAACCACACTGCTGAAACATAACTCATGAGACATCATTTACATTATTAAGTTTTTAAATAACATATCTCAAGTGATTTATTCAATTTTCATTTATTCTTTCATTGAAATTATATTAAACATTATTTGCTCTTTGCAAAATCGATTTCATCTTAAAAGTAAAATAAGAGGAGGTTTTTTAAATCGTAACTGTAGCACCCTCACACCCAATGAATGTGCAACACAAGTAGCACAACATATATTTTTCTACCAAGAATCCAATGTATTTGTCACTGGAAAAACAAAAGGTTGAAAATACACTGAAATCATGTATTTTCATCATCCATTGTATTAGGGTTCTCCAGAGAAACAGTCAATCTGATATATACATGTGTGTAAATATGCATATATGCATATTTATTACAGATAAATTTATTAGACTTTATATATAAAGATTATATATGTATAAAGATTATTATATAGGGAGTGATTGTATGAAGAGATTTATTACAAGGAACTGGTTTATGTGATTACGGAGGCTGGTAAGTCTGAATCTACAGAGCTGATGTCCCAGTTCAAGTCTGAAGGCTGGAAGTTGCCAAGTGGAAGAGTCAATGCCTAGTTCAAAGACCATCAGGCAGAAAGATTGTTTCTCACCCAGAGAAAAGGGTCAGCCTTTTGTTATATGCAGGCCATAAACTGAGTGGGTGAGGCCCACCCCCAAATATGTGGAGGGCAGTCTTCAATTCAGTCTGCTGATATAAATGTTTACCACATCCAAAAATACCCTCACAGAAACACCTGGAATAATGTTTCACCAAATATCTAGCGCCTAAATTGACACATAAAATTAATCATCACACCCACTCAGAAAGAAAAAAGACATATGTAAAAGAGGAAAAATTAGAAATGACTTACAATAGCCAAGATATCTCTATACACACTGGAATATTACTCTGCCATAAAAAAGGATGAGATCTTGCTATTTGCAACAGTATGGGTGGAACTAGAAGTTATTATGCCAAGTGAAATAAGTCAGAGAAAGACAAATCCTGTATGATTTCACTCATGTATGGAATCCAAAAAAACAAAACAAGTGAATAAATAAAAAGCAGAATCAGACCTATAAATACAGAGAACAAACTGATGGTGGCCGGAGGGAAGAGAGTAGAGGGATGGGCAAGAGTGTGAATGGGGAGTGGGAGATACAGGCTTCCAGTTACGGAATGAATAAGTCACTAGAATAAAAGGTAGAGCATAGCAATATAGTCAATGATATTGTAACAGAGTTGTATGGCGACACATAGGAGCTCCACTTGTGGGCATAGCATAATGATTAAGATGTTGAATCACTGTTGTACGCCTGAAACTAACATAACACTGTGTGTCAACTATACTCAAAATTTTTTTAAATTGGAAATAACTTAATGTTCAATAGTACTGAATCAGTTAAATAGATGAATTCAGTCCCACAATAAAACCATTATTTTTCTAGTGTGGTAGAAAACTGTTTTGAGTCATGGAAAAGTTTCTTGAATACCGTTGACCAGGCTCAGGCATTATAAACATGAATTCTTACAATGCCTTGAGAATACAACTCATCCAACTCTAAAAATGTAAACCTATTTAATACATTCATGTACTCACTTACAAGAGCCATTAAATGGAATCATATAACGAAGGAAACTTTGTGGTAATCTCCAAGTCCCCCCAATAGAGACAAAGAAAACAAGATGGTGATTTAGATTTTTCTTAAATTATGGACAGAGCCTTGATTTTGAACACTTTAAAATAATAAGCATTTAAATATCAGATTAGGATTTGATGTTGACCATGCAAACAAATGGGAAAAGTACAAACCTGTGTTGGCAAGGTAATGTGTCACTATTCCTATTTTTTGTTCATGTCAAGATTACATTGGACAGGTTGCTTTTTATGCTACAGACAATGGTTACGATCAAAAGAAACCGCAGGAGTAGGTCTCAGTCTTGGCTCCGCTCAGTATTATGTGTGGAGTGACATAGAAATACAGTTGCTTGGGACCCATCTCAGACTTGTTGTCAGGATTTCCCTCCTCTTCTGGTGAGAATGCTAATCTAGAGTTTTACTTAAACTTTTGACTTACGATATGTAGACATGCCCAGAGCAAAAAAACAGAAAGGAGTCGTAGGCATGCAAATTATTATTTTTCCTTAAAACCCACAATTTGAGAAACAGTATTTTCATTACTACTCTCCCACTTCTAAAATAAAGTTCTGTATCAGAGAAAGTCTTACTACAGTCATATCTGAAGTTAATCACACACACAAAAAGTAAAAATATAGAGTATTGAATTTAACGTGATAAGTATCTAGGATCAGCTTTTCTGAATTCAGTTATAAATTTATGAGACATAGATCTGTTAAAAATATTTAAACATCTGAATGCCACCCCATTAGAGTTTAATGCTCTGATATTAATGACAAAAATATTCCTCTTGTACCATTTGATGTCTGTAAACTG
This sequence comes from Lontra canadensis, assembly GCF_010015895.1. Lineage (NCBI taxonomy): Eukaryota > Metazoa > Chordata > Mammalia > Carnivora > Mustelidae > Lontra > Lontra canadensis. The sequence continues at coordinate 2,612,464 of NW_022631097.1, read as the reverse complement.
CAAGGAAGTCTAGAGAAACACTGGTTTTTATTTTCAAGTTGTGACTTTTCATTATGAATCTGTTGTTCTTGAACTGAAAAGTGAGAACAGTAACTTTACAAACTCTGCCAAAACCATTATTAGAAGAACGCCTATAAAAAACATTAAGATCCTTACATAAATAGTGCCACATAGACACAAACTCTGAAGCTATAGTATTATTGTAGCATAGCAACATAATCAACATAATCAGAAATTTTCTCTTTCATTGTGCAAAACAAGTTACTGAGATGCATTACCTCAGGAGAGTCGATAAATTGATTTTTCTTAAACATAACTGAATAATTTGTCAAAGGACCCTCCTTCCCATAGGAAGAAGCTTCCTATCACTGGCTGCCAAATGCAAATGCTGCTACTGAAGCGAGTCTATGCACCAGGGTTTCCAGAACTTTTCCTGGAAATCCCTGGGGATCCTTAACTACTGCACATCCCTATGATCAACCCATAGAAATTCCAATTCAGTATGTCTGGGATGGTACCAAAGCATTCACATTTTTAATGCATACCCTCAATGAGTTTGGGTGGTGACCAGGAAACCTGCGCTTGGAGGAACTCTATAATACTGGGTAGCCTTTGGCTTATTTTGAAGCCCCCCCGCCTTGATTTTTGCTAATGATCCTCATTCCCTTATGTAATTTTATTCAGAGTTTCTCCAGCTCAACTGGAGCCCTGGAATCTGCTGAGAGTCAGGTCCTTGTCGGGGGTGGGAGAAGGGGGGGGTGGTTTGGTCAACCTGGGTACATTTTTTTTTTTAAAGATTTTATTTATTTATTTGACAGAGATCACAAGTAGGCAGAGAGGCAGGCAGAGAGAGAGGAAGGGAAGCAGGCTCCCTGCTGAGCAGAGTGCCCGATGCGGGACTCGATCCCAGGACCCTGAGATCATGACCTGAGCCTAAGGCAGTGGCTTAACACACTGAGCCACCCAGGCGCCCAACCTGGGTACATTTTTATAAAGCTCCCAGGTGATGGTCCAGTTTGAGGATATGGTCGCTGATCTTCAAACCGACTGGCCCACCCATCCAGTCTCATCACCAAGTTATGAGCACCTGAGGGAACTGCCTGTTCCAGGTCCCATGACCAGGACCCCAAATCCAGATGATAACTAGGTCATGGCAATTAAACATCCATGCCAAGTAGAAAGAAGTCCTAAACCAAATCCTAGACACAATCCTAGAGAGGGCCTTTGGGGACACTGTCCCTTACTTAAAGAAATGCAAGCTCAACCAAATGAGAGGGTTTTCAGTCATGAAAAATAAGATTCTCTTACAAGTAAAGGATGGTCTCTCTCCCTCATGAGAATTTTTTTGCTTTCTCTAGCCAAGACTAAATCAATAAATAAATGGTAAATTAGTAAGTAACAAATATTTAATATAGCCTTATTTATGTATTTATTTGAGGCTACTAAAAACAATTCTCATGAAGGAGAACTGTGTGTGTATATATATACATACACACACACACACACATATAATATATTTATATGTTATTGCATAAGTAATACAAGCTTACTATAAAACATCCAGACAGCTCATGATGTAAAATTTCAAAATCTCTCCCATTCTCTCACAGGCACTCACTAGTACTTGATGTGCATCCTTCCAGACCTTTTTCTAAGTACCTATATAGGTATACGGGTGTTTTGTTAAATGGGAACAAATTACACATATTTTGTTTTTCAAAAACCAGTACTCTACCATTGATAGCCTCCTCAGTCAGAGCATGCAGACCTACCTCATTCCTTTTTAAAAGCCATTTCACTTTCCATAGCATCAATACACCACAATTCAACGATTTTCTCCTGTCAATGGATATTTCACTTGTGAACAGTTTCTCACCCACAATGCCACAGTGAACATCCTTTAAACTAGACCCAGTTCATCCTGAAGCCCATGCCCCTCCTTGCCCAAATGCAGGAGTGGTGTTCAAGATGCTAAGCGCTTTGCCCTAGTGTTGGGCAACAAGACCTACACAAAGCTCTTCTTTAACTTAGTTCTTGGTATTCCAGTCTCCCTGATGAGGCTTTCCTTACCTGTTTATAATATTCAATTCTAGCCAGTAAACATGCACTGAGCCCCTACTAAGTGCACAGCCCTGTGCTAGATGCTAGGAATTCAATGCCACACAACACATGGTCCCTGCCCTGAAGGATCTCATGATATGCTGCGTCAGGTGTCAATCTAGTAACAGCAACAAAAGGCAAAGGAAGAATGGAAGTGGGTATAATGACCACATTGGCTCTGCTCTTACCTGCTCTAAACATTTACTAATTATGTCTCCTAGACAAACCTACCTGCTTGCTCTCCTAGTACCCCTCTGACATTCAAGGGATGAACGTACTCCAAGCACATCTCAAATAGTTCTCCTCTGGGAGATATGCTGACTATATATCTTAGAAAGAAAAAAAAAAACCACAATCCAAACAACAAAAAAGCCTATAAGTATGTATCTCACACACACGTATTGTGTGGGGGTGTAGTGTCTAGAAGTAGTGAATGAGCCTCCTCCATGGATGTTACCTCAGATGGAAGAAAAATGTTTGTTCTGTGTAAACCCACTCCTCTACCTACAAGTTAGACACAAAATACATTGGTTCTCTAAACATATGGGTCTATGCATGGTGCATTAATCTGTGTTTATCACCTTTAGACAATCTATTGCTTATTCACGTTCAAAAAATTTATAGCTATTTCAAGTTTTAAATGTAGAATAGATAAAGCTTAAAGATAATTCATGCCCAGTTCTGGGAAGACCACACAAAATTTACCTCATTGTTTTTCCTTTCATTGTCACTGCACTCTGGTTCTCATTGCCATTCTTCCATATCTTCTAGTTTAGATTTCCTTCCTAGCAGTTGGCTTGGCTCCTTCTGTATCACCCTCCATGGAGATGGCCCCCATCCTCTCCAAGTCACCAATTCTTCATATACTTGAATCACACTAAAAAGTCTAAATTCAACTGCATCTTCCCAAGCTGCCTAACATTTTGCTATGATTTTCCTCCCCTTCCAAACTTCTCCTTTAGGTGTGGATTTTCTCTGCACTTTTTATTCAGTAGCACATGAGCTCCAACATCACCTAGCTGTAAATTCTGCGAAGTCAGGGCTCTTTGCCCCATTCAGCAATATATCCCAGTCCCAGGAAGAGGGGTCGTTCCATCTTAGGTGTTCAATAAAGATTTGTTGACTGACTGAATGAATGTCCCTGTCTCATCTTTCTGTGTTCCAAGTCAGATAATATCTGATAAAAAGGATGTTACAGCATTAACTTTGCCTTCAACTGTATTTCATTTCTGGTTTCTAAAAAAGCAAGGTGATGGCTTTGTGCCAAGCCCCACCTTTGCCATTATTGGTAAGTAAGCATAGTATCTGTCATTATAGGTTAATGAATGTTGAGACTTGGATCAGAAACCAAATTTTGAACAAAAATCTAATGCTAACATTTTTCTTTTCCTTTGTGAATGATTATCTTCTGCTCAACTTTTGTTACAGAGCACAGTGGTTTCTAGAAGAACATCTTTGGCTTGGAGAAACCAGGGTAGATTGACTTTCAGAAAAAGTAAAAGTTACTTCCTTCACTTTCCCTTTACTCCAGGTAGGTTTGCTGTTGTTCCCTAGATTATGCAGAAGGGAGGGGAAACCCCAAAAGAGGAATCTGAACAGCTATGAAGGCTCCATTAGACCTTGGCAGAGGCCCAAAGAGACCACCAAGCTTGCTCATAAATGCACAGTGTCTAATAAAAATGTGATGATGATTATTATTATGCATTTATTGAACAGCAGAAATGCACTAAATTTAAAAATGTATGCATTCAGTTATTCATATCTCCCAGATGGGTGGAATATCTGGCTGTTTGTTTTCCCCGGTAATTGGCATGTTGCTTTCACGGCCTGATGGCTGCCGACCATCACCATTCCACTCACCCTTGAGGTCTCTGTGGCCCAAGGATGGGGCCTAATTCCACCACATCACGCTGATACCACTTCGTTATGGGCCAAGTTCCATTCTACAATGGAATGAATATGGGACAAACATGTTTACCAAGCCCACTGGATTTCTTTTTCCTGTTTCTCCAAAGATAAACATCTGTTTGAGCCCTCAAAGTGAGGAATTTGCTTCTCAACCCAGAGATCACGCAAAAAAGTGACTTCATACCTTACATCTACTTCTGATTCAGAAATCACTGCAGGAAATCACCAATATCTTGGGCAAACTCCCATTCTAGTTGGAGAATAAAAACAACAACAATTTCATTCCTGGAGGATTTTTCGGATGTTGGAAACAATCATGACTTTACAAGCACTTTATCAACTCTTAGGCAGGGGCACCTGAGTGGCTCAGTGGGTTAAGCCTCTGCCTTTCGCTCAGATCATGATCTCAGGGTCCTACAATCAAGCCCCACATGGGGAGCTCTCTGCTCAGCAGGGAGCCTGCTTTGCCCCCCACCCCACCTCTGCCTGCCTCCCTGCCTACTTGTGATCTCTGTCTGTCAAATAAATAAATAAAGTCTTTAAAAAAAAAAAAAACTCTTAGGTAAAGTGTCTCAAAAATACAGCCAATGTATCATGAGTGGGAAACCATAACCTGCCTTGCAAACCAGAAATAGGTGCTTTGTGAACTTATTGCTTTCTCTAAATTCTGCAATGAGAAAAGTAAAATCAGTCAATAGGAAACTTATTTTAAATTAGGTGAAGTCTGAGATTTTTCCTTGTGCTCCTCCACCAAAAAAAAAAAAAAAAAAAACACAAAAAAAAAAACAAACAAAAAAAAAAAAAACCCTACAAGTAACTGGAATGACTCAAGCCAAAGCAGAGAACGAATATTACAGGACTCAACTTGACCAGGCATTATGATGCCAGCACACCTAAGGCCAGTTGCTCAAAAGATTCCCTCCCTGTTTGCACCCGCAATTATTTTCATTCACAAATAATGTTAAGTCAAATTGGTCACTTGTGAGCTGAACTCAGCACTGTCTCCTCATTCTAACTGGATAAAGTATTATCTTCTAGTGAAATTACATTTTACGAGCAATTTTTGTGTCTGCTATGCTATGGTTGAAACAAACGCTTTAACCCTGAAAAGGACAGCAAGAACTCTTTTTAGAGCTCAATACACTTAGTGTGTTTTTACTTTCTCTCATCTCCACTTTTCTATGATATATATCAACAGCTGTGATATGCGAACAAACCCCAGAAGGCTAAGACAAATTTGAAGCCTCTTGGGTTTTTCCCCAAACAAATTGTCCAGATTTGAGTCAATTAGTGACACTTAAGAAAAAGTATCATGATGAAGAGGACCTAGCTTATCTTGAAATCTACGCAGTACACATACTGCTGTATTAAATTTTTTTCCTTATATAGTTTTTATATTTAAAACCATTTGCAACTCATTCAGTACCTATGTCCTTCCACACAGGAGATGGTGTATATGTGTTTGTATTACACCAAATTTATGAATGTACAAATTCAGTAAGAATAAATGAATTCACATCATTTCAAGAAAAGTGGAGTGGTTCTCCTCAGGTTGGGAGTAGAGTGATGCAAGCAAGAGACCTATGATGCAGAGTCTGAGAGGCCCTCACGCTGAGGAGCTGACCCTGCACCAGAGGAGACCTCAAGGCGAGTGCCTCTTTACTCACTCTCTAAGTCCGGGTCTTTCTGGGGTCAAGTCAATGCTTCCATGACAGCACAAGGCTGGTCCTTCCAACAAATGAAAGAAAGCCAAGCCACGTGACCTTAAAATATGGTGGCTCTCACAGCCAGGCCTGGGAGTCCCAGGTCTGTCACCAGAAGTGTTAAAACCTGTGGCAGTAAACCCATTCGGTCATTTTAAATAGCATTAACCAGCTCTCATTCACAGCTAGAGGGAATCCACTCCTATTCTTGGATTCTCATTGCGAGAACCCTCTTCTGCCTCTTGTCCCTCCATCTTCCCTCGAAGAGGTTACAGGTCAATCTGAAGGCCGACAGGGGGAGAGCCAATGCTCTGTCTTCTGACTGTGGCTATGTACTTGTTAAATAGAGTGCCTTAGGTGGAAGGCATGCTTCCTTCCTCACTCACTATTGCACTTTCAGTTTCGCAGAGGGGAATAGGTTAGTGTCACATTATGTCTATTGTGGCTTTCTCAGGAGACACGAAAACCACTTCTAGCCAGCCACGCTGAAGTACTAGTCACTGAATGGACATTGTCACAGGCCTGTTGTTGCTCAATGAGATTAGTCTCCAACTGATGCACACGGGTCTTATTGAAAAGGCTATTCTGTAATTGTTGCCATTAGCGAGGCTACCATTAGGCAGTTGCCTAAAACTTCCTGGAGGGACTCGCTGGCGGCTCTGGCAGCCACGGTTCACTCATGTAGAACAGCAGGAGCCGCACTAATTTCCAGTCCCCCATCCATTAGGGGAGAGAAGCCGCTCATTAGAGGTCCTACCCTCTCAACTCCAATTACCCTGAGATAATGACAAAACATGGAGCACACTAGAAACTTTCAGAGCTTCCCAACCATCCCTCCCATTCATGCTCTCTGTTGATTACATCCACAGAAATCAACCCCAGACCCCAAATCTCCTCACAGGCAGTCATGTCCACATCATCAGCCTCTGTGAACGTTGGGTCACAGTAATTTAAAATCTGAGAGCTTTTAGCTATCCTTAAGATTTCTTGAGAAAACGCTGAACCTAATAGAGTATAGAAAGGGACTCCCCATCCCCACTCTGCCTCAGCTCTTCTTCATCTTACAAGGAAAGAAAATCTCGGAGCAACGTGAGCAAATTCATTAGTCCCGGAAGTTTTAATATCTCTTATCTTTGCAGAAAGCTGTGGGAACATAAAGCCCTAACCTGGACTTCTGTGCTCCCCAAGTTGTACTCCTTTAGGAGTAAAAATGTGGGGACAGGCAAGCGAAGAGGGAGAGAGGGAATTACTACTTCTCGGGAAAGCAGAAAATCGCACAAATCTGCTTTTCAAAACGGCATTGTCACCCACAGGCCAGTGTGTCAGACCCCTAGGCATAGCAGGACCCCTGGGCCACAGAAACTGCTCTTCACATACTATTGTCTTGTGTCATCAAAATTTAACTTCTAGTTCCTCGACCTCTTCTCTGCTGACTTCATTATCTATCTGCAATTTCACAATAAAATCAAAGACCACAGATTTTTATTTTCAGGTATCTTCACTCACCTTTTTTGGTCACTGAAAGGAGCTTGCCTATTTGCATACATGTGTTCTCCTCTCCGCCCCCCAACCCCGCAGCGCACACCCCCACACCCGCAACCCCCTCCGAGACTGCCAGCCCCTTTCTCATTCCCGCGTGCGATCTGCAAAAGTGTCATGTTACTCATGTCTGAACTTATTAATGGCAATGTCTCCATAGTGCTGTAACTGTATGAATAATAAGAAAATGTATCATTCAATTGTTTCACTATTTTTAAATGAATCAACCACTTGTTTTCTGTGTTATGTAAATATTCTTTCAAATATGCAGAAGCATATTTTGGACACTAGTATTTTACTGACAGGTCTTATTCATAGGCACTAATGAAGGAGATGTTTTTGCAGATAATCCAAATAGCATAGACCTCATACATTATACAGATATTGTTAGGAGATGCATAGCTCATGTTTTTCAGATGTCCTAATTTAACATCCCTAAGTTCCAGTGGAAAAATTATAGCCATTTGGAATGTAATACAATTGTCAAAATGTACACGAAATCAGCTCAACAAACAGCAAAACATAAGTCACTGTTCTGTTTATTTGCTGCCAGTAGGAAAATACAAATTGTTGCATCCAGGTAGAAAATAAAAACAAAGAATATGGGCGCCCTCTTCTGGAGAGAGTCAACACTACCACTTCAACCTCGCGTTCTCCAAATCAGAGTGGGTCCCAAACCATATATACATACATTTTAAAAGACTTTCGCCTTCCTAGATGTTGCCCAAGCAAACACGTATCGTAGTAGGCAAGGGGTCAGAGTTTCATTTTCTGTACAAACAAAGGTGTTGCCTCCCAAATACTTCACAGGCCGACCTGTGCGTTACCTTAGCCCCATGAACTCCATGAGGGGCTTACCCATGACGTGTCCCCCAGCCGCTGGAATTTCAGAAAAACCTGGGACTGGCCTGGATGACAGAGACTCCTGCTGGTCTCACATCATGTCCTGCCTGTTTGGGACACACTGAAACCATCACAGCCTTGTAAATATGTGCAACTGCTCTCTCTCTTTATCAAACATTGTACATTAAGTTTATCTTCATTATGTGAAAAAGAACACCTCATATGAATAAATCTTATGATCATTGTTGTCAGAGAAATAATAGTGCTGTTCTTACGTACTAGGGCAAGAGATCTTTTGTCAACATTTATTATGACAGATGTTCGTTGCTTAGCTGCTCGGAGGTCTCTCCCCATACTGTTCATGCAGTGAGGACAACGATCACCTCCTCTTTAGACCATGGCATTCTCAGAGCTTCACACAGCTCCTGGCATATGGTGTATGCTTAATAACTAGGTCTGCATAAATAAATTCCATTTCAGTCCCCAAAGGTGGCTTACTAGAAGCAGAGGCCAAGAGAGCCAGATAAGCAGTACACGCACATGATAACAGAAAGTGCAAACAATCAATCATGGTTAGGATTTCAAGATGCTCCCCCTTTCCCGCCACAGGAGAGCAAAGGTGAAATGAGAGAAAAGTCCAGGGACACCTATACCTCTGGGGATGAAGGGTCATTCAGCACTGCGGCACCCAAACTTGAATGGGTGACAGATGCACCTGGAGGGTTTGTTAATTGCAGCTAGTGGGCCCCCCTCCAGAGTCTCGGACTCACTGGGTCTGGGTGGAGCCCAAGAAGTTGCAGCTCTAACAAATTTCCGAGCTGATGTTGTCGGTCCAAGGACTGCACACTTCAAGAACCACTGCTAGAAAGCTATGTTTGATTCTCACCCCCAACTGTGCATTAGAACCACCTGGAGATTTCTTAAAATTTGGGTTGCCCAGGACAACTGAAACCCAGAATCCATGTGGGCAGGACACAAGTGGCAGTAATTTTAAAGCCTTCCCCCATACCCCAAACAAGCACAAAACCTTTTCTAGACAGAAAGGCTTTGCCAAAGCCTGGGGCCTGATGCCTGCATAGGCAATCCATTTCAGTGACGGAAACACGCAATAATAAAACATCCTTCCTGCGGGGTCTTCCCCTATGTTGTCTTCATGTGAGCCTCTAACAATCCTAGGAGAAAGAGAAGGCAAAAGTTTTAACTGAATTTTAGAGAAAAGAAGCCAAATAATAAGTGACAGCTCTTGGTCTTTAATCAGATTTTTTTTTCTTAATGTTAACTTTAGAGTCAAATAAACTTGAAATAGAGGTGTTAACAGAGGCCATGGAAGAGCTGAGGGAAGCAATCTAGAGATAGGCAACAACACCCTGAACTAAAAGAGGAAAATGTGTTATCAGAACCCAGAGCCCAACCAAGGTGGAAGCCACCCCTCAAGGCAGCTTGGGAAATGCAACCTGCAAGGCTCAGCACAACAGTGAGGACCTGAGTGTAAACAGGCCCAACAGGCCACATGGACATCAGTAAGTCTTGGTTCTGCCCATATAAGCTGGGCAACTGTGGTCAAGTTCTCTGACCTCTCAGGAATGGAACTGACCTCTCTAAAAATCTACATCTAGATTGAATAACTATAGGAGGTAATGCATGCAGTCCTTAGCACAAACCAAGCACCAAGTAGGGCCCTCATAATCATGACTTTCCCTCTCTTCACCTGGTCCTCTGCTATCAAAGCTATTGTTCTTCCTGCAATCCCACAGCTCCAAAACTACTGGAAATGATGGGTCCACACATTAGTAATGCCCAAGATCTGAGTTGGGCCTTTTCCCAAGGCACACAGCTCTTACAGCTTCCATTACCATAGACTTCTCTGTCCCAGGATGGCTGTCACTGTCACAGGTGAGTTAGACCAGTCCTGGAGTAGATAGCTATTATGGGCTGCAGTAGAACAGTGTCCAACAGGCACTGAAGACAGATTGATGGTCAGTTGGAGGACTTGCTAACAATACTGCCCAGAGAAGCAATGCCACTACCGACTAGATTGACATGGAGGTTTGAGATGTAGACTGGCCCCCAAAATGCTGTTACCCACGCCAGGTTGGTAGCCACAAGTTATGGAATCGATCTGCCTCTGCCTTCCAATAGGATATCCACAGGAGAAAACATTTTCTGAAGATATTGTCATGAATACATAGAGCATTTATTTTTATATCACTATTTTTTATTGTCAGTCAAAGGCAGAAGATTTCTCTGTGGTCACCTTTCATCTATAGAAAGTGGATGTATGTTATATAAGAATTAATCGATAAACACAGGTAAGAAAAAAGAAAGAGCTGGAGGCAGGAAATGTAGCTTCATGATTATTTAATAAGAAGTAAACAAGACTTGCAAAATTAAACCCAACATGGCAGACTTTGGTTTTGCTAGTCTATATTTAGAAGGCTAAATTATTAAAGCCTAATAGCAAGATGGTGTTTTAAAAAAAAGAAACACCCAACATTTTTTATCTAGGAGAAAGTATTTATCTAGGAGTCAGTAGACCTGGGTTCTACCGCTAGATCCAACACAAAAACTTCAAGTCTCTGGGATCATTTGCTTTCCTTTGTAAAACTAAAGAGCCAATAAATAATTTTAAAAGTTTCTTCCAAATCCAAAATTATATAATTCCTTTATTCAAAAAAGAGATTTCAAATTTCACCTTTTACTTTTATTAACACTAGTTTTATTTACCAACATATTGTCTTGTTTTCATTATGTGTGTACAAATCAACTACTATCCCACAGACAGTCAGAGGAAGGTTAAGTTTAAAAGGAGCTATTAGTAGGGTGGTTGGCTGACTTCCTCCCTGGGAGGAAGCACAGCACCAGAGTTAAGAAGGAAGACTGGAACAGGACTTTCCTTGGGCAAATCTCTGAGCCTCTGTCCCCTGTGCATCAAGTGTAGTGACTTACCTCCTCGGGCTTCCTGGAAATTAAAATGAGCTCATACACATTGAGCATGATGTCAGGTGCCAGGCTTGTGGAATCAGTTATGTTGGCCATTATAACACCACACTTAATTTCTAAGAAAAAACTTGTTCTTTTTGTTAGTATACAAGAAGTTTGCAGAATCTCATACCAAAACTTATCATTAAAAAAGAGTATTTTATTATATGGTCAATTAAATCAGCATTCAAATATTACTGCATACAAAGGACAAATGGGTCTTCTTCCCTTGTCATTATTACCAATATAAGAATTAATAATATCTTTTTCCCATTCAGATAACACTTCTATTCCCAAAGAACTTGAGGTATTTTTTCCAAGTTATTTTCTTTAAAATTCTTGACTAAAGGAAATAATCCCAGTTAAAATGTGATGTGCTTTATAGGAAATAATAATTATGATGCAGTTTTACAATCTTAAACTTTATTAGGAAAAATTCATATACACTTTGTCATCTTCAATATTATTTTTAAAAGCATCACATTTTAAGGTAGATTTTACTATTAATTATTATTATTACCAGTAATAATAATAATTATAACCATTAGCCCTTGGCAGCTGCTCAGAGAAGCTAGAGACTAAATAAGCTTCTTCGAGTTTAGCATTTTCATGCAACATATAATTTTAAAATACTGAAAATAGATTTAAACACTAGTAATTCTATATTTGTTTCCTTAATGGTGTTGTGACGTAATAGATTTCTTTCCTATTTAAGTTGTTTCTTCCAGCTGCACACACTGCAATTATTCAAACTCTGGAATTGGCATTAGACTTAGATACAGAGATGCCAGTAAATCTTACTTGAGTTTGGAGTAAAATGTATCAATTAACTTTGTTGATCCTGACATGCTTTATTTTGCTTCTTAATCAGTTTATTTCAGAGCCTAGAGACAAATATATATATATATATATATTTATATACATAAATTTTCATATTATTATACCTTCTTAAAGAAAAAGCTATCAATAAAAGAAGTAACAAAATTAATAATTGTAGTAAGAATACAAAAGATCTAAATCCCCTAATGTTATACAACCTGAATGTTCTAGAATTGATCATTTCACCTGAGTACCATTATCAGTACCTACCAGAGAGGAATCTGAAAATGCTCAACTGCTTCAAAGGATCCTAGTGAAATGATAACATATGTGCACACCTTGTAAATGTTCCCAAAAATCATTCACCTTTCTCAATCCTGTTTGATCTACATGTTTTCAAATATTTTCCTTTATATAAAATACCTATACTCTGTGCTACCTCTATCCAAACTCATATCCATACACCTCATCAAAATTAGTCAATTGAGTTTTTTAAAATTCACAGTAGGACTTGTGACATCTAGTGGCTCTCAAATGTTTGTGCACATAGGAATGAGCTAGGAGATTTCAATCAAGCAGAGCTGCAGTCTAGACAATCTGAAAGGTCCTCTCACAGTGCAACAAATAAATTCCACATAAAAAGCCATTTTTGCCATATTGCTGGGCTTTGGGGAATTAATTTGCGTTCATCATTCCTAGGGGTTACCAATATCTTGTTCTCTTTTCCTTCTTGAGCCTCTGGAAGATTGTATTTCCCCGGTCCCCTGCAGCTGGAGGAATCAGTAACCACCCCAATAAATATGAGCTAGATCACAAGTGTCCCTCTTGAGTTGGTAGAGTAAAGGTTTCATATATAATTCTCTCTGCTCTCTTTTCCTTTTACAACATGAAAGCAGAGGCCTTACATTGAGATGGTGGAACCATTATGAGCAAAGTCACCTGGGCTGTTAAGTCACAGCATGAAGGACTGGTGCCCTGGAAGGTACTGTGACCTGCATCCAGCCTTACATGGGTGAGATAGGAACTTCTGCTGTTTTAAACCACTGAGACTTTTGGATTTGTTTGTTAACACAATGTAGCCTAGTCTATTCTAACTGATTTGTAATATAAACTTACAAGGAAGAAAAAGAAGCAGTGAGCTATAAACATAGGTAACATGCTGCGTTGCATAGCAATAAATATTAATATCAACCCAGCCATCATGAAGGGAGGGGAGTTGAAATAAAGACGCAAGGATTTAGCCAGAGACTCAACAAGGGTCCAGTGAAACCTTGATCTTCCAGATGAAACAAATACCCTCAGCAGAAGTCCCCAGGTTGTCCACATACTAACCAACCAAATATGAGTTCTCAATCAAAAATCACAAAATCAAAAGAGAAAAGATAAATCACCACAAATGAGGGTCAGTAGAAACAACAAACAACAGAATTTGACTCTTAGGGACTTCAGATATTTAAATCACTACAGTATTTAATGTTTAAATGGAATCACCAAAGTTAGCAAGCAGTAAGAGACTATTAAAAAGAAAATATTTGGAGCACCTGGGTGCCTCAGTGGGTTAAAGCCTCTGCCTTCAGCTCAGGTCATGATCCCAGGGCCCTGGGATCAAGCCCCACATCAGGCTCTCTGTTCAGCAGGGGGCCTGCTTTCCCCCACCCCCGCCTGCCTCTCTGCCTACTTGTGATCTCTGTCTGTCAAATAGATAAATAAAATCTTCAAAAAATATTTAAAAATAAAAATTAACAATTGCTAATTTAAGACATTAACATATTTAAGAGAAATATTAGTTTATACCTTAGAGCACACAATGTATAAAGATGTTAATTTGTAACATTAACATTGAAAGTGGAGGTGCAGAGCTGTAAAATATCATTTTTGTGTGTTATTGAAGGCAAACTGGTATAAATTCAAATTAGAATATTGTAACTTTAGGATATTGAATGTAATCTTCTGGGTAATGACAAAGAAAATATAGATTATACACAAAAGGAAATGAGAAAGGAATTTAAACATTTAACTATAAAAAAATTCAATTAAGCACAAAAGAAGACAGTAATGCAAAAAAAATGAGGGACAAAAAAAGCCATAAGGCATATAGAAAACAAACAGCACAATGACAATAGTAATTCCCTTCTTATCAGCAATTACTTTAAAGGTAAATGGATTAAACTCTCCAATCAAAAGACAGAGACTGGCAGAATGGATAAAAACACATAATCCAATAATATGCTGTCTATAAGAGACTCACCTGAGATCCAAAGACACAGACAGGTTAAAAGTGGAAGAATATAAAAAGATATTCCATGCAAATAGTAACCAAAAGAGAGCAGGCATGGTTATACTAATATCAGACAAAATAGACTTTAAATCAAAACAATGAGAAGAGACAAAGAAGGACATTATATATTAATAAAAGTTTCAATTGTTGAATAAGAAGATACAATTAGGAACACTTACACATCTAATGACAGACCAACAAAATACAGAGACAAAAAATGACAGAATTGAAGACAGAAATAATTCTATAATAATAGTTTGAAACTTCACCACACCACTCTCAATAATGGATAGAACCATATAGAAGATAAATAAGGATAAATGGCACAATAAACCAACAAGGTCTAAAATTCATATGCAGAATGCTCCATCCCACGAAGAGCATGCACATTCTTCTTAAGTGAACATGACACATTTTCCAGGATAAACCATGTGTTAAAAATAGTCTCAGTAAATTTTTAAAAATAGATATCATTCAAGATATCTTCTCTGACCACAATGGTGTGAAGTTAGAAATCAATAACAAAAGAAAACCTGGAAAATTCACAAATTTGTGGAAATTAAGCAACACAGCATTAAACAATGAATGAGTCAAAGAAGAAATCAGAAGGGAAATTATAAAATACTTAGAAATGAATGAAAATGAAAACACAACAAACTAAAACATGGAATGCAATGAAAGCAGTGTCAAGGGGGAAATTTGTAGCTATAAATACTGCCATTTAAAAAGCAAGAAAAATATCAAATCAACAACCTAACTTTACAACTTAAAATACTAGGATAAAAAAGAACTAAACACAAAATTAGCAGAAGGAAAGAAATAATAGAGATTAGAGCAAAGATAAACAAATAGGGAATAAAAAATAACAGAAAATCAATGAAACCAAAAGTTGGCTCTTCAAAAATATCAAAAAAAATTAATGAAACTTTAGCTAGATTGAACTGAGAAAAAACTCAAAGTACTACAATCAGAAAGGAAGTGGGAACATTACTATCAATTCTACAGAAATAAAAACGATTTTAAGGGAGTGTTATGAACAATTGTACACCAACAAATTGGATAACCTAAATGACATAAACAAATTCCTAGATCACAAAACCTACCAACATTAAATCATAATAAAATAGAAAATCTGAATAAACCTGTAACTGGTAAGGAGATTGAATCAGTAATTTTAAATCTCCCAACAAAGAAAAGTCCTACACCTGATGGCTCCATTGGTGAGTTCTACCAAACATTTAGAGAAGAACTAGTATGAATACTTCCCAAACATTTCCAAAATACTGAAAAGGAGAGAACATTTTCTAATTCATTCTATGAAGCCAGCACTACCAAAGACAAAGACACAATAAGAAAAGAAAACTGCAGACCAATATTCCTTATGAATATTGACGTAAAAATCCTCAACAAAATACTAGCAAATAGAATTCAGCCGCATATTAAAAGGATTATGCACCATGACCAAGTGAGGTTTATTTATGGAATTTAAGAATGGTCCAATATATGAAAACTAATCAGTGTGATATGCCACGTCATCAGAATGAAGGGGGGAAAACCACATGATCATCTCACTTGATGCAGAAAAAGCATTTGACAAAATTCAACACCCTTTCATGATAAAAACACTGAACAATCTAGGAATAGAAGAAAGCTACCTCAACATAATTAAAGATATATAGGAAAATTCCATAGCAAACATCATACTCAATAATAAAAGATAGAAGGCTTTTCCTCTAAAATTAAGAACAAGGGAAAGATGTCCATTTTCACCATTTCTGTTCAACACAGTACTGGAAGTTCTAGCCAGAACAGTTAGGAAAAAAACAAAAAAGAAAGAGAAAAAAGGAAAAGAAAACAAAGAAAGAAAGAAATGTGTCCAAATTGGAAAGAAGTAAAATTATGTCTGTTTGCAGGTGCTGTCAAAACAACAACAACAAAATACATTATATGTTTATAAAAAATAAAAAAATTAAAAAACAACAACAACAAACCTAAAAATTTGGGGTTCTTGGGTGGTTCAGTTTGTTAAGCATCTGCCTTCAGCTTCGCTC
This sequence comes from Lontra canadensis, assembly GCF_010015895.1. Lineage (NCBI taxonomy): Eukaryota > Metazoa > Chordata > Mammalia > Carnivora > Mustelidae > Lontra > Lontra canadensis. Next base: position 2,596,244 of record NW_022631097.1, on the reverse strand, counting down.
ATGATTTCAGGGTCCTGGGATGGAGCCCTGCATCAGGCAGGCTTTCTGCTCAGTGTGGAGTCTGCCTCTCTCCCTCTCTCTCTCTCCCTCCCTCCCTCTTCTCTCTCAAGCAAATAAATAAAATCTTAAAAAAAAAAAACCCTTAAGATTTTACACACACACACACACACACATACACACAAAACCATTAGAACCAATAACAAAGTAACCAGATACAAAGTCAACATACAAAAATCAGTTGCATTTCTATACATGTACAGTGAAAAATCTGAAAAGGAAGTTACAAAAAACAATCTCATTCTCACTATTAACAAAAAGAATAATATACTTAGGAATTAATTTAACCAAGGAGGTAAAAGACTTGCACAATGAAAACTGTAAAACATTTCTGAAAGAAATTAAAGAAGATGTAAATAAATGAAAACACAATCATCCTGTAAGGATCAGAGCCCTTAATATTATTAAAGTGTCAATACTACTCAAAATGGTCTATAGATTCAATGTAATCCCTATCAAAATCTCAAAAATGAAAAAAAAAATCTCAGTAACTTTTTTGCAGAAATGAAAAAGCTCATCCTAAAATTCATGTGGAATCTCAAGGAATCCCACATTATTTCAAAACCATCTAGAAAAACAAAAGCTGGAAGACCCGCACTTCCTGATTTCAAAATTTACCAAAGTTGTAGTAATTAAAACAGTGTGGTATTGACATAAAGATAAACATATATACCATTGGAATAGAATAGAGAGCCCAGAAATATGGTCAAATGATTTTTGACAAGGGTGCCAAGACCATTTCATAGGGATAGGACTGTCTCTTCAATAAATGGTGTTGGAAAAACTGAAGATCCCCATGCAAAACAATGAAGTTGGATCCTACCTAATACCATATACAAAAATTAACTCAATATGGATTAAAGATCTATATATAAAATATAAAATAATAAAATTCTTAGAATAAAATATAGAATAAAACTTCATGACATTGGATTTGGCAATGATTTATTAGATAGGACACAGAGGTACAGATAATAAAATTAAAAATAGACAAATTAGATCTCATAAAAATTTAAAATTTTGTGGATCAAAAGACACTAGGAACAGAGTAAAAAGTGAACATACAGAATAGGAGACAACATTTCAAATCATATATCTGATAAAGAATTAAATCTAGAATATATAGAAACTTGAAAAAATATTTCAAAGGCCAAAAGCTGAAAAACTTGAATAGACATTTCTCCAAGGAGGATACAGCCAATAGCACATGAAAAAATGCTCAACTTTACTAATCACCAGGGAAATGCAAATCAAAACTACAATGAGATATCACCTCACACCTATGAGGATGGCTACTATTAAAAAAAAAAAAACAGACAATAAGCATTGGTAAAAATATGGAGAAATTGGAAGCTTTGCACTATTGGTGGCAATGTATAATGGTAAAGTCACTATGGAAAATATCTCCCCCAAAAATTAAAAAACAGGGCCCCTGGGTGGCTCAGTTGGTTAAGCATCTGCCTTTGGCTCAGGTCACGATCCTGGGGTCCTGAGATCGAGCCCCACATTGGGCTCCCTGCTCAGTGGGGAACCCACTTCTTCCTCTCCCTCTGCTGTTCCCCCTGCTTGTGCTCTTGCTCTCTCTCTCTCTAATAAGTAAAAAAATAAATAAATAAAATCTTTTTAAAAAGCTAAAAACGGAATTACCATATGATCCAGCAATTCCAATACTGGACATATGTCCAAAAGAATTGAAAGCAGGGTCTCAAGGAAATATCTGTACATTCATGCTCACATAAGCATTATTCAAAATAGCTAAAATGTAGAAGCAACCCAAGTGTTCACTGATGGATGAATGGATAAACAAAATATGGTTATACATACCATGGAATATTATTCAATCTTAGAAGGACAAAAATCTGCAAAATGCTGTAACATGGATAAACCTTGATGTCATTATGCTATGTAACAATAAACTAGTCACAAAAAGACAAACAGTGTGTAAATACACTTATATGAGGCACTTAGAGTAGTCAGAATCATAAAGACAGGGAGTAGAATGGTGGTTGCCAGGGGTTGGGGGAAGGGACAATGGGGAGTCACTATTTAATGAGTATAGAGTTTTACAAGATGAAGAGTTAATGGGGGTATATGGTGGTAATGGTAGCACAACAATGGGACTGTATTTAATACCACTCAGCTGTGCACTTAAAAATGGTTAGGATCGTAAATTTTATGTTAACTGCATCTTACCACAATAAAAAAATTAATAAATACATTAATAACAGTTGTTGAAAATTTTTAAACCCAATAAAGAAAACAGCAGAAAACATAGCTGAAGAGAAGTCAGTGAACTGGAACATTGATCTGAAAAAAAAGAAAAATTCAGAATACATATAGAAAGATAGGAAAGTGGAAAATTTGAAAGAAGCATTAATAGATATGGAGGAATGGAAAGTAAAAGTCTAATAGAAGGCAAAAAATTTCAGAATGGAGAAAAGACAGGAATTGAAAGGTAATGACATGTCTTTCCAGAAAGATGTGAATTCATAGATACTGGAAGCAGAACATGATTTGGACACGAAAAATGTTTAAACATCCCTAGCTAGGCCCATCTTAGTAAACTATTGTTTGCCACAGAAAAAGAGAGTATGTTAAAAGCAAAAAGACAGATCACCAAGAACCCACAACAAGATTGTGAGCAGACGTCTCTGAAGCAATAACAGAAATAGGAAGGCAACAGAATCTCTTGAAAAAAATCTGAGAATAAATAATTATCAGTCCAGAATTGTGTACACAGAAAAGCTGTGTTTCAAGACAAAGTTCAAAATAATGTACTGATTAATTAAAAAGCCAAGCATTTGCCAGTAATAGACTACACTAGAGGAACTTGTAAAAGATATATCTGGGAAAAGGGAAAATGATCTCAAAGGAGGGACTGATACAGGAAGGAACAGCGGGCAAATAACTTCCTTAAATGAAGGAAAATCTTTTGAATCAGTAATAATGTTTGATTTGGAAAGATAAGGTTAGAACAAAATGTGGAATAAAAATATCAAGTAAATTGGGATAGTGACAGAGCTAAAGTGTTCTAAGGACCTGAACTGTTCAAAAGAAGAGGGATAAAATATTAACTTTTAATGCTGATAAGCATCCATAAGATTTCAAATATGAAAATAGAATGTATCATTTCCAACCCGTAGACAAAAAATGAATTAAATAAACAATTTTTTAAAATATCGATACTTAAAAGGCAAGAAAGAAGTAAAAAAGCATAGGAAAATGTAGTCAAATAGAAAGCACCAAGTAAGATATTTAAACAAATGTAGGGACATGCAGGTGGCTCAGTTGGTTAAGTGGCTGCCTTTAGCTACAGTCATGATCCCAGAGTCCTGGGATCGAGGCCCACATCGGGTTCCCTGCTCAGAGGACCATCTGCTTCTCCCTGTCCGCTGCTTCCCTTGCTTATGCTCTCTCCCTCAAATACATAAATAAAAAATAAAATTAATTTTTAAAAAATTAACAAATTTAGGTCTATAGTCACAATAAAAGTTAGTGAACTATGGAGTGCCTGGGTGGCTCAGTGGGTTAAGCCTCTGCCTTTGGCTTGGGTCATGATCCCAGCGTCCTGGGATCAAGCCCTGCATCAGGCTCTCTGCTCACCGGGGAGCCTGCTTCCCCCTCTCTCTGTCTGCTTCTCTGCCTACTTGTGACCTCTCTCTGTCAAACGAATAAATAAATAAAATCTTAAAAAAAAAAATTTAAAAAGTTAGTGAACTAAACTTTTTGGATAAAAAGACAGGCAAAACACAGCCATAAGCTGTTCATAAAAAACAAAACATACAGATTTGGAAAATTTTAAAGTAAATTTTAACTCACTTTTATATATGGAAAAAGAATTTCAGAAAACTAATAAGCAAAAGTTAGCTACTAGAGTCACTATACTTATTTTAGACAAAAGAAATTCTCTGACCACAAGCACTAATAAGGATCCATCACTACATGGCAATTAAAAGATTCAGTGCATCAACAAATTACTATAATTCCAAGACTTATATGCCTCAAAATGAAAAAACAAATACTGCTAGAACTACAGAAAAAAAGTAACAAATTTGCCATCATAAGATATGTGTGATTAAGGAGAGTTCAATATATTTTTCCAAAACATGAAATAAGACAAGTCACATGAACAAAAAAGCAGTAACAACTACAGCTATAAAAGAATAAAATATACAAACAAGCTTGACTTATTGGACATATCTAGAATGGATCCAATAATCAGAGAATGCACATTTTTCTCAAGCACAAAGGGAATATTTACAAAGATTAAAATAAGACAAGTCTCTACATTTAACAGAATATCACAATAGGTCACATTCTCTAAGCACAAGATAATGCATTAACAAAAAGATAAACAAAAGTCCCTATATTTGGAAATTAAACTTCTAAAATGTATCAAAGAGATATCATAATGGAAACTTTTAAATATTTATAAAGGAATAATAGAAACACCATATTTCGAGGGGCACCTGGCTGGCTTCAGTCAGTAGAGCATTCAACTTGAGGCCCATGTTGGGGGTAGAGTTTACTTAAAAATAAATAAATAAAAAAACATGGTGAAGTAAAACAAAACAAACAAACAAAAAAGAATTACCATATTCAAAAACCTGTAGGGATGTAGGAAGAGCAGTAATTCATGAAAATTTAAAGACTTAGAAAAGAATAAAGAAATAGAAAAATCCTATTCTCAGAAAAGAAAAAAGACAAGGGTGCCTGGGTGGTGCAGTTAGTTAAGTGTCTAATTCTTGGTTTTGACTCAGATCATGTCTAGGGTCATAAGAATGAGCCCCACATCAGGTTCTGTGCTCAGCATGGAGTCTCCTTGAGATTTTCTCCCTCCTTCTCCCTCTGCCCCTGCCACTCTTGCCCCCCACAAATAAATAAATAAATCCTTTAAAAAAAGAATAAAGATGAAATGTAAGTGTACACTTAAGTAAGAGGGAAAAAAAGATAAACAAAAAGAAACTACAAAGAAGGAAGCAATAAAAAAGGAGCCAAAATTAATTCAACCTAAAAACAAAAAGAATAAGAAAGAAATGATGCCAGTAGGACGTGTCTGATTCCTTTAATCAGTGATCTGAAACTTGATCTTGTAACAGAATCATGTGAAGGGCTTGCTGAAAATGTGGGTTTTCAGAATCATCCCTCAAGTTTCCGATTCAGTAGTCCACGACAGGCCCAAGATTTTGCATTTCTAACAAACTGCGAGGTGGTGCTGATGCTGCTGGTCCAAGGATCAAACTTGAAGAACCACTGATCTGTTAATGTCTTTAAACTCTAAACAAAATACTATAAAAGTATTTTTAATTCTAGTCATCAAAGACAGATTACATGCATATATTCTGAGATTCAGCTAAAATGTAATAAAGAGACCAAGAGGAGTCCATCAGCAAGTAAGAAATCACAACAAAGTTCTGAAAGAAAGCACTTGGAGAATGGTAGCGAAGTCCATGATAAAGAAAATCACAACTTTCTTGAAACCAAAAGGCTACTAATTACTCCTGATAAACTCTGGACAGGATCAGAATCAATCTAGTATGTCTGATATCAGACTAATAGAAATTCAAGGAGAAAAGAAGAGAGAGAAAATATATCTATATATACATACATACATATATCAGTGAAATACGCAAGAAAGGAATTTGGTTTCAATTACCTCAGGATCTACTTGGAGTTATATGTATATGTATACACAAATGAAGGCAACAATCACCAAACACTGTCAAGCTGGGTAGCTAGGAATGTAAGGAAAGATTTTACAAAAGAACTCGTTCTACTTCTTAAAACCACCATATGTTATATGAGTGGCAAGAATTTGGTTTTTTAATTTCCTTTTTAATGCTTCCTCTTCCACAGTAGTTTTTATCATTGATGAGTGTTAAAGATAGGTTGCAAAGCTGAATTACTACGAACTGTTAATCTTTTTTATAGATAGATAAATAAAACAAATATATTCAAAGCAATATATTTCAGGTAGCTCCTGGATTTCTGTGGTCTTTGGAGTAAAAATATATTGCTTTGAATATATTTGTTTTATTTAATATCTTCTGCTAATAAAATATTTCTTGTCTACTTTTCCTTGTTGACTACTGAGGTTATGAATATGTTTAAAATTCTAATTTGTATCAAATACTTAAGATTAACAGTTCTCTGGGTGTCTGGGTGGCTCAGTTGATTAAGCGACTGCCTGCAGCTCAGGTCATGATCCTGGAGTCCGGGGATCAAATCCCACATTGGGCTCCCTGCTCAGCAGGAAGTCTACTTCTCCCTCCTGCCTCTCAAGCTCTCTCTCTCTCTCTCATTCTCTCATTCTCTCTCTCGCAAATAAGTAAATAAACTCTTTAAAAAAAAGATTAACAGTTCTTAGTAATTCTTTAAATTTTTCCCTTGTAGTAATTTAGAATCTTTCCTAATATGAATATCTACAGGTAGATATTCATATTAGGAAAGATTCTAAATTAATTTATCGACTTATTACTACATGGGAAAAATTTAAAGATTAACTTTATTAAAGCATTAATAATAAATACTTAGTTGTACTTTGGGTGTTTATATTTCTTTAAATCATGCTCTAAATCATATGTCATTCTTATATGCAATGTCATAGACCAGTAGAGGAATATTAAAGATAATCTAGTCCTGGGGCACCTGGGTGGCTCGGTGGGTTAAAGCCTCTGCCTTCGGCTCAGGTCATGATCCCAGGGTCCTGGGATTGAGCCCCGCATCGGGCTCTCTGCTTGGCAGGGAGCCTGCTTCCTCCTCTCTCTCTCTGCCTGCTTCTCTGCCTACTTGTGATCTCTGTCTGTCAAATAAATAAATAAAATCTTAAAAAAAAATAATCTAGTCCTTACATTTTACCAATTAAGAAAAGGAGACCCAGAGGTATTAAGTGATCACATTAATATTTGTGCTCTTATTCTAATAAAGTTGTCAATTTGAAGAAAAGTCTTAATAGCAATTGGATTTTTATGCAGTAGTATAAAATTAAATTTAGCTATTTAAGCAAGAGGCATTTGTCTGACTATGGTTGGTAGCAATCTGGTAACAAACACCCAAACTGCAATGCTTCTTAAGCAGAATTTAATAAAAGTAAAGCTTCATGTGTGCAAGCTTTTCAAATGGAAAACTATAATATGATTACAGTTGACCCTTGAACAACACAGGTTTGAACTGCACAGGTCCACTTATACACAGACTTTTTCCAAAAACTGCAGTACAGTGCTGTAAATGTATTTTCTCTTAGGATTTTCTTAATAACATTTTCTTTTCTATAGCTTACTTAATTGCAGGAATTGACTGTTTATGTTATCAGTAAGGCTTCTGGTCAAAGGTAGGTTACTACAAGTCAAGTCTTAGGGAATCCAAAATGATACAGGGATGTTTGTGCAGGGGCTGGTGCCTCTAACCCCTACATAGTTCAAAGGTCAACTGTACAAACATGTTACAATAATTACAATCACTTCATCATCTTCATTGCTTTTTGTCTCCCCAGAGGACATTTTTAGACATCTATGCAGTCATCACATCTTTTTTATACTTTTTAGGAAGAGATAAGCAGAAAGTACCCAGTGCCTTTCTCTGAAATTTCAAATACATACGGCATTCAATCATCCCATTTCTAAACTTCTCCCTTTTTTTCTTCCACACATTCTTCTACACTTCTACTCCTGCTAGTGTTGCAGTAGGATGTGCAAATACAATCTTTGGTTTCCTTCTTTCTCTGGAATTGAGAAATTGGGTAGATTTTCTGACTAGATATTCTCCAAAAGAGCTGGTTTTTATTGTTGTTCTCCTCAACAAGAGAGCAGACTACCTCATATGTTTAGGCACCTATGTTCATGTTCTGAAATAACTTCCCACTCAAGAACTACTTGTATCCCCAATATACCTATGTTCCTCAGAACTGAATTCCTGAACAGTCAACAAAACAAAGAGACAACCCACAGAATGGGAGAAGATATTTGCAAATGACACTTCAGACAAAGGGCTGATATCCAAAATCTATAAAGAATTTCTCAAACTGAACACCCAAAACAAACCAACCAAACAAACAAATAAAAAATTAAGTCTAAAAATGCACAGAAGTTATGAACAGACAGTTCTCCAAGGAAGACACACAAAAGGCTAACAGACACATGAAAAAATGTTCGACATCTTTAGCCGTCAGGGAAATTCAAATCGAAACCACATTGAGATACCACCTTACACCAGTTAGAATGGCAAAAATTGACAAGGCAAGAAACAACAAATGTTGGAGATGATGTGGAGAAAGGGGAATCCTCTTACACTGGTGGTGGAAATACAAGTTGGTACAGCCACTCTGGAGAACAGTGTGGAGGTTCTTCAATAGTTAAAAAGACACTACTGGGTATTTACCCCAAAGATACTGATGTAGTGAAAAGAAGGGCCATATGCAACCCAATGTTCATAGCAGCAATGTCCACAATCGCCATACTGTGGAAGGAGCTGACATGCCCTTCAATAGAAAGATGAATAAAGAATATGTGGTCTCTATATATGATGGAATATTACTCAGCCATCAAAAAGAATGAACACCCAACTTTTGCATCAACATGGAAGGAACTGGAGGAGATTGTGCTAAGTGAAATAAGTTGAACAGAGAAAGACATTTATCATATGGTTTCACTTATTTGTGGAACATAAGGAATAGCATGGAGAACATTAGGAGAAGGGAAAAATGAAGGAAGGGAAATCAGAGGGGGAGAAGAGCCATGAGAGACTATGGATTCCAAGAATCAAACTGAGGATTTTAGAGGGGAGAGGATTAGGGGATGGGTAAGCACAGTTATAGGTATTAAGGAGGGCATGTATTGTATACCGAGCACTAGGTGTTATATGCAAACAATGAATCATGGAACACTACATCCAAAACTAATGATGTACTGTATGGTGACTAACATAACATAATTAAGAATTTTATATTAAAAAAAAGGAAAAAGAATTGAATTCCCAGTCTTCAGGCATTTTAAATATCTTATATTTCCCTCCCACCTATTAACATTTTTGTTGGATTGAACGCACATGAGATGCTTGCATGCTAGTGCCACCTATTGTTGAAAAAATATATGTGAATATTATTCTAGCTAATAAGACTAGAAACTGGATTAAGATTGGCTTTAAGACTACTGAATGATAGAACCACAATCTTATGTCAAAAACATAAACGTAATGGGAGAGGATACTAAGCAGTTATATTTTATCTTTGTTTTTAAGATTTATGAACACTATTTTCATTTTGCCATAGTTGTTTTGTTTTGTTTAGATTTTATTTATTTATTTATTTGACAGAGAGAGAGCAAGCACAAGCAGAGAGGGAGAGAGAGAGGCAGGCTCCCCAAGAAGCAATTCGGGGTTTGATCCCAGAACCATGGGATAATGACCTGAGCCAAAGGCAGATGCTTAACCAACTGAGCCACCCAAGCGCCCCTTTTTTGCCATAGTTAATTGGACTAATTTTATAATCATAGTAAGCATAAGTACATATTCCAAGTACAGAAAAGAAAGTAAGATTCAAATGAAAAAACAAGTAAGTTAAATAATGAAGTGCATCTCTTCTGTATAGACAAAATTGTCAGCACTATAATCAGTTCAAAATTTTAAGGTATTTTGTATTAATAGCAAAACTTTAACTATACTGGCATAAACATACTTTGATAATTTTTCCATTTAAACTCTAAGAATTGACTTGAAATAAAATGTTTAAGATACTTTATAAAGTAAATCTTATCTTTGGGGCTGCCTTCAAAATTCAAACAAAACAAAACATCCCATGAGACACATTTCCATTTTTATTCTCCACACACAAGACCTAAAAATGTTTAAAGATTAGAAAATAAGAATCTTGAGGAAAGATAAAAGACACTAAGACTATTTACAATCTCCTGTGATCCTTTTGACTTTGGGTTCCAACAGAATCAGCAACAGGGATGCCACTGGAACCAAAGGACAGTTAACTGGGCAGCACCTAACACAATATTTAACTTCTAATCCTGAGCTAATACAGTTTTGGGTGACATTTAGGCCAATGTTTTCCCCTAAAGTAAAAATGCTTTTTGTAATAACTCAACAGATGGCCAACCATACTTTTCTTGAACACTTCTTTGAGTGGGAAGTCTAAGACCTCCAGAGAAAGCCTCCTCCATTGTTGGACACTTATTACTCTGGGGAAGTTCACCTTCAAGTTAAATAAAACTAGAAATGCCTCCTAACTGATAAGAAGGACATAAGCATCACAGACAATATGATTTTCCAGTTAATTGACTGCCCACACAGCTCTCTATTCTGACTGTCCCATCCAAATATTAGATAGCACTTTTATGTAAATATATTCTACAACCCTTCAATGACCCATTATAAAATATAAAATCCATCAAAAACAAGATTTCCTTCAATCAACAAACAAATCTTTAAATTAGGCCCTTTTCCCCCCTCGGATCCATAAGCCTTTTCTTATCTCACTTAGTATTTTTCTATCTTATACATGTTTTCCTCTTTCAACACAGTTGTGTTTAGCAAATGCTAATGCTTTTGTTTCTAAGTGTTTCTCCAATATGATAAAATGTACTTTAAGTGTAGATATATGGTATTTCCATAGCAGAGAAGGGGCTAGTCATCCCCTTTTTCTCTAAAATCCATTCTTTTGTTAACAATATTCATCTCTGAGCTCAAGAATACTCTCTCTGGGTGCTTAGGTGGCTTAGTCATTAAGTGTCTGCCTTCAGCTCAGGTCATGATCTCAGGGTCCTGGGATCAAGCCCCACATCAGGTCACCTGCTCTGCGGGGAGTCTGCTTCTCCCTCTTACTCTCCTCTGTGCTTTCTCTCAAATAAATAAATAAAATCTTTAAAGAAGAAGAAGAAGAAGAAGGAGGAGGAGGAGGAGGAGGAGGAGGAGGAGGAGGAGGAGGAGAAAATAATACTCTCTGACTGTTCTTCAAAATTCTAAACATGCATTTTCACTACCTGCTGGACTTGCCTCCATCTATGTTTCACAAATTCCACAAGACCAGAATATAATTTTTATTCCCTTCCCCACTACATCCCTTCTCCCCCGCAGAACCTTCTCCTCTTTCATGGCACTGCCAAGATTCCCATTGCTCCATCTTCTTCCTCATCTTCAACATCTTATCAGCTGCAGACTCTTTTGATTCTACTGCTCCTTTGTGCTGCAAATCTACTTATTCTCCGCATCCACTGCTCCTTTCTTTTGTCAGATTTTATGTTCTGACTCCTGGACTATTTCAGTCACTTCCTAACTGATCTTTCAGTCCTCCAATGAGAAACTTTGATGAGTCTCTATTAAACATAGTATGAAGTCTAAACACTGAAATCAAGAATTCAAAGGAAAACCTTCACTTTTGGATCTTTAAACTTCTCTTCAACCTTATTTTCTACTTCACTTCCCTTTAACTATACCCTATGGTTGTTGGTGTTCTCTCAGAATACACACTACTCTGTCCTACCTCAACACCATTGCTCAGTATTCTGATGGTAATGTTCTTTAAGGAATATCTCCTAGTTGACCTAACTCTCCATTCTTGAATTCCCATTGCAAACTCCATTACTTCTATCAAGTACACTCCCAGTTATAATTAATCCCTCTTTCCCCAAATACTCACCTAATACTTTGAACCTGTCTGCAGCATTTATCTCATTTTACCTTACATCTGAGTTATTTATATATGAGTCTTTCTCCCACCAAACTGGAAACCTCTTGAAAACAAGCACTGTGTCCTATTTATTTCTGCATCATTTACAATTCTAGGAAAATTCGTTGTTCATAGTGAGTATTTTATAAATATTTGCAATGAGAATGAACAAAAGCCTCAGGAAGATCAGAGTAGATTAACCTACAACATGAGTCAGCTCTTTAGGAAACATTAACAGATGTCCTTCCTGTTTTCTTACTTTGTTTTTTATGTCTACATATTGATTAACAAGATGTTGTACACTTTTACTGTGTGCTATGGAAATTAATAAAACAGGACAAAGGATTTCAGAGAATTGATTCAACCAAAAATTGGTTGACACGAAGCAAAGAAATTGACAAAACGTATCCTATCATTTGTCCTCGGGATGCAAGATTTAGGATGTTTCATTTGGAAAAGATAATATTTCATAAAGCATCCATAATCGAACGGGAAATATACAAGCGTTCTTTGGAAGTTCTTTGATCACATAATATATTTCTTCTTTGCTTTTAGGCTCAAAGGAAAAGGATGACTGAGAGACTGAATGGAAATGGAAGGGCAGGGGGAGAGGGAAAAAAGGCAAATAGAAGGAAGAGTGGTAGGAGGGAATAAAAGGCATAAGAAGTAACTTAAAAGGACTAGAAGTGATTTATAATCCGTTTGGTGTCCAGTGTGCTCATCACTCTGCCCTCTGGTCCTGGGTTGTCTTTGATCTTTCTCACGGCTCATCCCATCTGCTCCCTGAAGAAGCTGTAAGGACCAAGGGTCAGGGTAATGTTATTTCTTCTCTTGTTGAACCTCAGGCTCTCCTTGTAGTCCTGCTTCCTTGCTACTTTTCTTGCGGGCTAAAATCAATGACCTCTATATACATACATGTGCTTATATACTTGAAGTGGCTGTTGTGGGTTGAACTACGTCCTCCAAAAAGATGTTCAAGTCATAACACCTGGTACTAACGACCATGACTGTACATAGAAATGGTCTTTGCAGATGTAATCATTACGATGAGGTCACAGGGGACTAAATTAGATCCTAATCCAGTGACTAATGTCTTTATATTAGGAAGGAGAAGGAGATTTGGACACAGAGACACTGAAACACTGAACCACACAGACAAAAGATAGCCACGTGATGATGGAGGCAGCTGCCAGATGAGGAACACGAAGGATTACCAGCAAGCACCAGAAGGTGGGAAGAGGTAAAAATGGATGCTTCCCTAGAAGGAGAATGGCCCCACTGACACCTTGATTTCAGCCTTCCAGCCTCCGGATCTATGAGAGAACATATTTCTATTGAGTCACCCTGTTGGTGGTAATTTGTTATGGCAGCCCCAAGAAACAGATATAAGGTCTAAGGCTATTGAGCAATCAGAAGTTATCTTAAGACTGAAGAAGAAAAAGCTATAAAAGTTCTCTCTTCCTAAGAAAGAAGTTCATCCATTTGACCCAAATTTCTAAACAATGTGGTTTGCTCTACTTAGAAAATATTTTGTAATATTAAGTTCAGCCTGGGTAATTTCATTTTATTATGTTTATGCTCTCAATCAGAAGAAAGAAGCTGTCACTGGAAAAAAGAAGAAAGAGGAAGAGTCAACAAACACCTGGTACCTAGTAGGTATTTAATAATTACTTGTTGAGTGAATGGATGAATGAAAACAGAATTATTAAACAATGTCATAAGACATAAAAGCAGAACCTCTGATCCTGATATCTGAGCACCAGAGTAAAGCACTTTCACAAACTGAGCTAACAAAAGAATACACATCTACCACTGGGGAGACATAAAATCAAGAGTAGTTTGCATAACATAAAATATGTATAAAGCATGGCAGGAAGCACTATGTGCTCTGGTATATAAAATGTTTTCCTAATAGGATGGGTTATGGGATGAATCTGTGAAGTAATGTTGTGTGTACACACTGCTCACTTAAGGAAAAAAAGGAATGAATCAAAAGAATTGGTTATGATGTGATATGATGTGAGAACTAATTTTAGTCTTCCACTCCCCTCCACTCAAACTAAACCCACCCCCTCCCATTAGTCTCCTCCTCCAGTCTTGAGTGCTGTTTTCAAGCAATCACTGTCTAGTTACATATTTCTCAATAACTTCCAGCCTTCACTCAAATCGAGCTTCAGTCCTTTTGTGCCCCTCATGTCCACTAGCACTTCCTGTGACGATGAAAGTGATCTGCCTCTGCACTGCGATGCAATGCAGTAGGCCCTGGGCACACATTACCCAGCACTTCAAATGTGTCTTGTGCAGCTCCAGAACTGAGTTCACATTTTTTCCCTTAATTTTAGTTAATTTAAAATTAATTTTAGTTAATTTAAACAAATTAATTTTGGCTGAATCAATTCTCTGAAATCCTTTGTCCTGTTTTATTAATTCCCATAGCACACAGTAGAAGTATACAACATCTTGTTAAGTGGCAAGCACCTACTGTGTGGGACAGCACAAGCTCCATACTATCTTTTGGGAAACCCCGGTCTTTTCATTGCTTCCATCTCCCTCTCTCTCACCCTCAAACTCTGGTTTGATGAGGAAACAGTTAATAGCCATTCATCTACATCCACTCTGTCCCTTAGCCTCAAAACCTGAGGGATCTCCCCAGGAATTGAAGAGATTGCCTGACGCTACTCTGCATGTGAAGTGGAAAGAATTTGGGGAATTAATGAAGGTGCAAAGAAATCCACCATCAAACCATTCTGATAATCCATTACTGAAAGGAATTTTATCACAAGACTGAATGTTCTGGTTCCACCTAGATATTTCCAGTGATGTATGATAATGACAGTCATTTGGCATTTCTTAACAACCACTGTGTACTGAGTGGTTTTCTATACAGTAGAAAAAGTAAAAATGGGACTAAGCAGGCTAAGTGGAAAATCTAACATTCACAAAGAATAATATACATATTTAAGAACCATCTATTCAAGATATATTTATCTGTTGTCTTGCTTTTCTTTATTTTTTTCACCTGGGGTCTGAAGTCCAAGTTCTCTAAAGACAGAAACCTTGTCCTTCTTAGGGCACTGAGGGGTCTTTCATCCCTATTCTGAACCCCAGCTGCCACATCTGAGTCTCTTGGGAGCTTGTTAGAAATGCAAGCTCCACCTCATTACTATGGAGCTCAACTTGCATTGTAAGGAGATGCCCAGGTCATTTGATTGCACATTACAGTGTCAAAAACAACTGACCTAACTATTCAGAATAGTCCACACTTATCCCAATACATGTTTTGTTCTTGTTAGAAAGATGGTAACAGGCTGGGACTCAGCTGATATTATATTCTATATGATATTTAAATTATTGGGGAACAGCTTGTCAATTAACTATCAAAATTTAAATTTAAGAAGTAGTACACTGTTATAGAAAGAGTGCTCAATTGACATTAGAAAATCTGAATTTTCTATTCTTGACTTTGTCATCATCTTGTGATAAAACTTTCAGCAAGCTATTAAATTTTTTAGGTATCGATTATTTTATTTTTATTTCTGTTTTATCCATTAATTATTCATTTAAATATATAAAATGAAAGTTTTCTACTAGTTGTTCCCAAACTGGGATCTTTAGAATTTCACGAATGAGTAATGATCAGACCTAAAATATCTTTATGTACGGAAAAAAAAAACCTAACACTGGAATCACACATTCCACCATACGGTTACCCAGAATTTGCTCTTTAGCTACCACACCTTCATTGCCTCTCAGATTAACATCAAGATTTAAGCTGTCTCAGACACATGAGCAATTCTTATTTTAAAAGACTTCCGGAATTACTATGGAACTGATATTTACCAGTCTTCACTGTAAATGAACCTAAATCCTTCCATCTTTAAGCTGTAGTTTGAGCCTGATTCCCTAAAGTCAGCGGAGATTAGAGACAGCTAGTCCCCATTTTCTGAAAGAAACCTTTCACATCTACTTTACTAGGGATTAGTTGGCAGTTCGTTCAGGCCAAGGCCCTCCAGGAATGATACACAGTCTACTTGCAGGGGCGTGTAATGGAAGGAGGAAGTCAAATAAAACAAAAACAAAAGTGGTCTGCTTCAGTCTTGCCTAAGGTCAAAGGCCCTTTAAGTCAAATATGAAAAGGAAGACAGACACAGTCCTTCCTTTGCTCACGCTTTTGTTCAGCTTATTTCTTTTGTGGACTTTACTATGAATTCGAAGCTCTTTTTTTTTTGTTCAGCTCCAGTGACTTCATACAGTCACTACTTTGTAAAATCAAAAGTAGATCTATCCCCAGTAGGGATGCCTGAATATTTTCCAGTACCTCAATGTTCTAGGGACTTAGTCAAGGCTATATTTAGGTACCATACCACATTTCAGACAAAATGTGATTTTCCTTGAAGGGTTTGCTCCCATATACCCTACTTAAACCAAACATACTTTTCAAGTTCATAAAAGCTCTACCTGCCGAGGCAGCAAATCTGGCTATAATTAAAAGGGAGGAAACATTTTACATAAGAAAATGTGCTATTTGGTCAAAGCATAAATATGAAAACCTGTGAAACATGATAGCAAGATAAAATTTGTATTCCTGTTTTTTATTTACTGAATGAGATGTTGGAAGAAAATTATTTTAACTATAACTTACTATATTCTAATACCTTTAAATCTTTCACATAGTTACTGCAATGGAGCCTGTAAAAATAACTTTAAATTCCAATGTCAAGTGGAGCATGAAGATTTGGTTTCATTTTCAAAACTGCTCTGTTGAGAAATCTGCCCTAAAAGGCAAATCTCAGTTTACTCCATTATAGCTCCAACAGCTGCAGGACAAAATATAAAATCTATTTAACCCAATCTGAAATTTAGAATTTTGATCTCTGAGGAAAGTATTTTTGAAGAGTCTCACACATGCTAGAAAAAGGATTTAGAACTTTGATAAGGCTTCACAAAGAGAGAAGCACTGTAAAATTTTAACAAAAGACTACTTTCTTTTTTTCCTCTCAAGAATGCTTCAGATCTATGCTATATAATTTAATACTTTATATACTGTATTATATATGGATTAGTAATATTTTACTTTATTCCTAAATTTTACACCCTCTAGACCTATCATCGTATCATATTATGACAGATACTTTATACAAATTCAAACATTTGTTTGTTCACAAATAAGCAAATTTTCACACAAACACATACACACACATATGCACACACACATATACATAGCCATACATATTTATTTTCAGACAATTCACCCCTAAAAACCAGGTTTTTAAACACAGTATATCTTTCTGAAGCTGCAGACAGTTCTTTGAGGAGTTACCTGTTCATAAGGACCCAGAACCATAGTGATTTTCAAAATCTATCCCAGGGGCTATCTAGGGAAGTATGGAAATGGTCTCTAGTGCCTTCTGTCTGCACTGGTGAGCCTTGACTTCAGCACAGCATAGCTGCTTTCCCACCTGACATTGGCTGATACTGCTACTGTGAGCACCTTATCTTCACTCACAGTGACATGTAATTCATCATTGCTGTCATCTTTTAAAGAAAAATCACAGTGCTGTACTCCAGTATCTGTTTTACAGCAGCCATGATAATTTGGATATTTGCACTAGGGAAAATACACCTAAGCAATTCTTATATTTAACAAAAAAATGTCCCATGTGCTACCTCAGGACGGTTCTCCTTTGATTTCATTAAAAGATTTCTAATGAAATTTGTAAACACTATATTCCTGCCTAAATCATAAGTTACTTGATATCTACATTTGAGCGAGAAATGAAATAGCTCCTACAGAAAGAGTGCAATACACACTGAGATCATTTGAACTGAATTGTAGGAAGGCATAAATGTAACAAAAGTCATGCACACCGTATAGATACATCTATACTTTATGTCTGATTTCTGTTTACTCTCATACTGTCCCTTTTCCTAACTTCTGTGCTGTTGTCACATCTAATTCATTTTAAATTTATAACAGTTTTAAATTAACACATGTACTAATATCTCTATTAATTAATCAACCAAGGGATATTTATTAAATGTTATTGGGAGAGTTACCAAAGATCTAGAAGACATGTTACAAACTTTCAGGGAATTTATATTTTAACTGAAAAATATGACCAGAGAATAGTAAAAGTCAACATATTTTTTAAATATACTCATATTTAAAAATTTAAAAATATAAATATACTTGCCAAAAATATTTGAGGCATTAAAACAAACATTAAAAGAGGGATTTATTTTTATGTTATAGAAGAAAGTATAGTGACACAGGTAAATAAAGTTAGAAAATCAGGATAATGTATATTGCAAAAATGAATAATGTATTACAGAATAATATATATTACATAGTTAGTAGACATAAGCCATAAAGTTGGCACTGAAGAAAACATGATTAGTTACCATACACTGATCATGTCTGTAAGATTAAAGAAGATGAGGTACACCCGTGAGAGATCTTTTCTAATTGCTGGAACTAAGAGAAATTTCCCCTCAGGATTCTCATTAGGAGACACAATATGACTTAGTGGGCTACAGCTTCAACACTCTTTGAACAATATGAAAGGGAGTTTCATTTTGCTATATTCTCCAGAGTGATGTAAATGAAAGACAGTCAATAATTAAGAGCTATACTGAGGAATTTAGATAGGGACTATTAACAGAGAACATATGTATCAGGCAGGACAACTCATGCCAGCTACCCTAAAATCCAACCACAAAGTCTAGGATTTTTAACACAGAAAGAGTCAAAGCCAAATGTAGATTGTGCATTCTCCTTGGCAGCTCTCCTCCAATAGGGGTGTCTCTCTTTCTCTGAGCTCCACCATCCAGAATGCATGGCTTCCAAGATTACTGTGAGAGATAATCATTGGAGAGAGCATGAAGGAAGGTATGCTGACTCTCAACTTCCTTAGCTCAGAATGAACACAAGTCAACTCCCCTTACTTTCACACTGTTGGCCATGAGACATGGCCATCTGACATGATGACATGATCACACCTTGCAGCAGGGGAAGCTGGGAAATGTAACTTCCTGTATGCCCTGAAAGAGGAAAATACAATGAGATTTGGCTGATTTATAACACTGTCTTTGCCACAGCTGAGAATGTGAGGCTGGGAGATTGGGTCTGCCCCAAAAATGTACTAGACCTGTGATTCTCAAAGGTGAATGTACATACGACAAATGACACACAAACAAAATATTACAGTTACTATGCATTGTGCTATTCTAATCCAACAGAAAGAAAAAATACACATATAAGCAATACATATATGTAGCAATGCCCATATATAAATAATACATATATACACCATGTAAGATAGCCTCATATCACAACATGTGAAGTATCTTGACAAAAGAGTAAGAGTTCTATGACCTGAAGGAATGTGTCAGTTGTCACTAGTTTATCATCATTAGGTGTCTGCACATCCAGGATAAATTACATTATCTAGCATTAATAAAAATAAGCCTAATGATAATGGATAACTGGCTTTAAGAGACTTCTGCAAAGCCAAAAATAGAAGATAATACTAAAATACCAGTGAACAAGGTAAAAATAGCAGGGTTTATGCTTCTCCTTTTCTATTATAAGATGAACACAACTATCTAATCATACAAAGTCAGTAAAGATAAAACAAACTATCAAGAAGGGTATTTGAAAGTGGATTTATATCCATTATCATTAATAATGAACCTAATCTTAAATGTATACTCTCTTGAGATAATTAGCTATCAATGGTATGAAACCAAAATAAGAATTCAGAAGGAACTATCCGGAACATGAAGGTAAACCTCTGCAAACAAATATTTTTCAGCAATATTCAATCCAGTAGTTAAACTGAACTTTACAAAATTTAAAGATAAATGTTCATGAAGTCCTGCTGAGATTTGTTAACCACAAAGACAGGAGCCCCATGGGGCACCTGGGCAGCTGTCAGTTAAGCATCTGTCTTCAGCTCAGGTTGTGATCCCAAGGTCCTGGGATCGAGTCCTGCATCAGGCTCCTTGCTCAGTGGTATGCCTGCTTCTCCCTCTGCCTCTGCCACTCCCCCTGCTTGTGTTCTCTCTCTCTTTCAAATAAATAAATAAAATCTTTTTTTAAATGTTTTTAATTAAAAATAAAACAAAGACAGAAGCCCTAAAACTCATTGAGAAAATCCTTGTTTTTCCTGTTATAATAAAAATGACAACCATAATATTCATTCACTTAATAAGTAGTTATTGGATCCCTGCTATGTGGTGGCATTACTCTAGGCACCAGGAATCATAGAATGGTTACACCAAACAGGAAAAATTCCCTGCCCTCCTGGAGCTGACATTTTAGAGCATGGGTTCTCAACTGGGGAAAATTTTGCTCCCTGGAAGACAATTCAGGAATGTCTGGAGACAGTTTTGCTTTCACAGCTAAGGGGGGTGGGGTGCTATTGGTATCTCGTGGATGGGGGCCAGGGATGCTAGTAAACATGCTGCAGTACACAGCACCAACAAAGAATGATCTGGCCCAAAGTGTCCACAGTGCTGAGACTGAGAAACCACAAAAGCTTAATTTTTTAAGATGCTTACTTAACATACCATAGAATCTTTTCTATATTCTTAAAATGAGCTAGAAAGTGATCATGAAACTTTTGGATCACACGACAGTTGGCTAGTCAAATGACAGCAAAGTAATTTAAGCAACTGTCACATGGAAAGATGAGTTGTACATCTTTCTTTTATGAAATGATATGTTCCAGATTTGTGGTCCACTTCTGCAGGTGGCTGTTAGTAATACAGTTAATTTTTTTAAAAACCCATATTAATCTATCTTTTAAGGACAAAAGTGATGTCTTTAATATTGACCGACCAAGAAAGTGATTGCTGTTTGGAAGAAATGTACTTGGAAAGTACATTTTGGAAACCAATATTTGGAAACGACTGCATTGCCTTGTGATATGTTGCCCCAAAATGATTCAAGTGTGACTCTTTTATCTACATACTTTCAAAGCCTGAACATAAAATTTTCTAACCCATGTGAAAACCTTTTTTTTTTAATTGAAGTATAGTTGACACACAAGGTTTTATCAGTTTCAGGTGTACAACATAGCGATTCGATAAGTCTCTATGTTATGCTGCGTTCATCACAAGTGGAACTACCAACAGTCACCATACAACACTATTACAATACCATTGAATGTATTCCCTATGCTGTACCTTCCATTCCCATGAATTATTCATTCTGTAACTGAAAACCTATACCACCCACTCCCCTTCACCCATTTTGACCATCCCTTTATCTCTTCGAAATTTTTGAAATTAAGATTTTTGGCAAGTTTCAAACCCAATTAGTTTGAAAGAACAAGTGAATGACATCAAATTCCTGGTGGCTAGAACTGATATAATACCAGGGTAGTATTTTGGACTTGCACTCAGAAGTCCCAGCCATGCACCTGCCTGTTGTCCTCACTACACCCCACCCCCAGGACACAGGATCACAGCTCATCCACATGGGACAGTTGCATGTGAGCAGCAGAGAACAGCCAATGGTCAGCAGCCCTGCCACAGCCCTGGAAGAAGCTACTAAAGCAGTGCCTGCCCCTGGCAGGAAGTTCCATCCTCACTAATACTCCACAGTAGCAGGTACAGTCACCTCCAAACCTTCCAGGCTCAGGGCTCACACTCTGGTTTCCTGGCGTTTCAGTTCACTTGCCCTCTTGGTTCTAGACATGGCTTCCACTCAGGCCCTCCTACTGGAGGAGAGCAGCCCTCCAGCCCACTCAGCTTGCCCAGCTCTGCAAAACATCTCAAGTTCCTGGAAAGGCCAAGGGAACCTTCAAAGTGTACCCGTAAATTGGCCACTAGGGCTGAATGTCTGAGTTCTGGGCTTAGGTGGAACAAGCCAAATGGGCCATGTGGGTACTCATTGAAGACAGATCTCTAGAGGTCACCTCTTCATCCTAGGCAGTCCAGAAGCCACCCTATCACTCCACCTGGACTGTCTACAAACCCAGATCCCTTACTGAAGCCCAGCCCCAAACAGGATGTCACTCTGCACTTGACTTCACAGATTTGACTGTACTGGCTTCACTTCTGAACAAGCCTTCTGTTATGTGGCAAGAACTGCTAGCTTTCAAAAGCCACCCAGCTTCTGCACAGCTCGTCTTTGTCATGGACAACTTCTGGGCTTGTAAGCTTTTCTCTTCATCTGAAGTCCAACCTTCAACCCCCAACTACCAAAGGTTGCAGCTAAATGCCTCACAAATGGGAGAGATCACTGAGGTCATGGCCAGGAAGTAAGCCAGACTGAATTCCTCATCCCTCAAGGCCACCTGCATCATCTCCCTGCAAGCCAAGCAGGCAGCAGATCACCAACATCCCGGCCATCATTCTACATGTATTCAAGGTGTAGATCTATCCACCCTGCAAATTATCGGAGGTTCTCCTATCACACCTCACCCTCACCCTTCTTGCCAGAGTGCCAACATTTCTTGACACTTCATGAACATCACTGTCTTGGGGAGAGCCACTGAATAGTGACCATTTCAAAGTACTTTTTCTGAGTTCCTGAAGCACAAAACAAACTCAGGGCAATCGAGTCAGTTGGAAAAAGAATCTTCGGAAAGGAACTCAGATTCTGCTGCCAGATGACCAGCCCCTAGCCCTGCCAGCCTCCGGGGCACAAATCACCTTGGGCTAGTGATGCTGTTACCACATGTTCACATATTTTGGTCGCCTAAAGACAGAACCAACAGAACTACTCTTAAGGGAAAGAAACGCATAAGAAATTGAAATTTTTTATTTTTATTTTTTTTAAAGAAACAGTGAAAATGTGAAGCTTTTGTGAAAACTAAATGCCTTCATCTTTTGCACAGTTGAAGATAGGCTAACATATTCTGGATGTCCTGATGCACATGAATCCATATCATGGACTTGAAAATTTCTACTGAAACCTTGGGATCAAGGAACAGATTACTGGATTTTTTTAGTTCCTGTCACATTCTCCCCCTTGCTCATCTGGATATGCCATATTTCCTAACTCCTCCACTCGTCATCTTTGATTTGCTGGAAATATGTGGTTTACAGTCGAAAAGGGGCAAAAGAAGAAAAAGTGTTATTTTTCTTTCTTGGTGAGATATGCAGAACTTTGGAGATACTATAACTGACTTGAAAATAATCAACTTTCCCAAGCATATACAATCTGTTACATAAATATGTTTTTAGAGAACAGCTTATTTGCAACTTCAGAAGTTGTGCCATCACCCATCCATAAGTACGCTTCGTTACAGTATGGGCCACTCTCCCCACAACATGGATGTGTTACACACACTTGAGTCATACTCTTCTTCCCATTGCCTTCATTTCCCCTTAACTTCCTAGCATTTTATGCAATCTTTGTGACTTTTTTTTCCTCAGTGACGTTTTGTGTGTCCATTGGATTACAAACACTATTAAGAAATACAAAACCAACATCATTTGGCATCAGGGAAATACAAATCAAAACCACAATGAGATAACACCTCACACCAGTAAGAATGACTAAAATTAACAAGTCGGGAAATGACAGATGTTGGCGAGGATGCGGAGAAAGGGGAACCCTCCTACACTGTTGGTGGGAATGCAAGCTGGTACAGCCATTCTTGAAAATGCGTGGAGGTTCCTCAACAAGTTGAAAATAGAGCTACCCTATGACCCAGCAATTGCACTACTGGGTATTTACCCTAAAGATACAAATGTAGTGATCCCAAGGGGCACCTGAATGTTTATAGCAGCCATGTCCACAATAGCCGAACTATGGAAAGAATCTAGATGTCCATCAACAGATGAATGGATAAAGAAGGTGTGGTATATATATACAAAGGAATACTATGCAGCCATCAAAAGAAATGAAATCTTGCGATTTGCAACAATGTGGATGGAACTAGAGGGTATTATGCTGAGCAAAATAAGTCAATCAGAGAAAGATAATTATCATATGATCTCTCTAATATGAGGAATTTGAAAGGCAGGGCTGGGGGTTGTGGGGGGTAGGGAAGGAAATAATGAAACAAGATGGGATCAGGAGGGAGATAAACCATAAGAGACTCTTAATCTCATGAAACAAATTGAGGGTTGCTGGAGGGAGGGGGCGAGGGAGAGGGTGGTTGGGCTATAGACATTGTGGAGGGTATGTGCTATGGTGAGGCTGTGAAATGTGTAAGTCTGATGATTCACAGACCTGTATCCCTGGGGCAAATAATACATTATATGTTAATAAAAATAATTTTAAAAAAAAGAAATACAAAACAAGAAATAGGTATATGGATTTTCTTTTAAGTCATCTTTTTAAAAAAAATACATACTAAAATATTTAAAATAAAATTGTATGAGCTTGAGACATACTTCAACCTAAACTGGTTGGGGGAAAAGGTGGAGCTAGAGATGAAACAAGATGGATCATGAGCTGGTAACTGTTCAAGTCACGTTAGTTGTACAGGGAAGCTCATCATTTTATTCTCTCCAATTTTGTATGTCTTTTAAGTTTTTCAGAATAAAAAGCTTAAAAAGACACAAATGTCATGATTTCATTACTTCAGTTAATAACAGATCCAGTTCCTTCCTTTGAATTATTGTATTTTTATAAGATATCTTTTTGAGTTTTTACAGTCATTAAAAACTATGTCTAAATTAAACACAATGTCAGACTTTTGTATTTCTATCTCCCAAAACTTAAACCAAAATTATCCAACTTCATAAAGCCAATTTAATCACACTGATCTCACTAGATATGATTAACATTTTTAGAAAGAGGAAAAATTTATTTCACTTTTAATAACAAAATTAAAATTTTATTTTACAAATACTATTTAATTTTTATCATCATTAAATGATTTACTATGTGTTTATAATTTCATTGTAAATGTGTAGGTTTAAGTAATAAATAAACATACATAAATGGGGGCAACATGTTTTTAAAAAGCTTTAAGCATAGGGGCCACACTCTATTATGCGGAGACCCTTTGCCCATGAGAAAACACCACAGGGGGAGCTGTTACTTCTTTGTCTTTGCATTTCTAAGTTATGGCAATAAGCTTGGCACATATTTTACACTCAATACAATTTGCTGTATTTTTTAAAAAGAGGGGGGAGCACTTTGCAGTGGCATAGAATGAGAATTTTAGAACTAGAAAAATAAACTGAAACCAAACTCCTCATTTTCCAATAAGGAGACAGGTTTAGGAAGGTTAAATCACACAGCTAATGGAAGTATGGTGAAAGAAATGTTTTAGGAAGATTGATCTGACATAGATCTATGGGATGCTTCAGAGGAGAAGAAGACTAGAAGCAACAGTATGTGTTAAGAGATGATTGCAATCATCAAAGCATGCAGTAATGAGAGTGTAAACTAGGATGATGGGAAGGGAATGAGAAGCAGAGGAGGATCTGAAAGACATTGAAAATGCAACCCTTAGCACTGCTTTTTCACTGTCAGTAAGATTTAATCTTGACCTATTTCTACACAAGCTGGTATCAATCATGATACCCAGATATTTTTACCCATGGCCCCAAACTGCACAAAAAAAGACATAATTAGCAATTCTTTGACTCATCTAGGGCCTCTGAGAGTGATTCATACCCCTCGCTACACAATTATCCACCATAAATATAGTTTCACCTCTGTTTATTCCAAGCAATGGTTCTTTATAATGTCCATCTGTATGCCGCTTGCTCTATTGCTATAGGACTGAGTCCAGCCTCTTTACCTTTTGAGGACCTCCATATTTTTTTTCTCCTCCACCTAAGATAATCAATCTTCACATTGTTCTGTAATGCAACAGTAAGGAATCTTTCAGAATCAGGATAGCAAGTTTTATTTATCTTCCCTAAACATGCTAAGATCAAAGAAATGAATCAAAGATGCATTTGCATTTATTTCATCTTTTGAAATGGACATAAAATAAAGTAAATGTCTTCAATAAGAAAAGCTAGTTGATCTCTTTTGTTCAAGACCAACAACCCCGAGAAAATCAAACTTTTGGTAGTAGGTAGGAGGGAAAATAATTTAGAGAAGCCCAGGGAATAATGGGTGAGAAAGGCCAGGATAAAATCTAGACAGACAGAAGGCAATCACTGGGTAGAGAGTGTCTGACATACAAAGAAGGAGATCAGGGTGGGATGGATGGGGATACCAGAAAAGAGGCATAAATACCCCCAAAGACAAACACGTGTAGAGGGACAAGAGAGCTGACAGTTCTTTCACATATTGGTGGAAATACTGCATGACCCCCTTGTGGCCCTGAAGCCACTCAAGGCCAGACCTAAACCAGTTCTTCTGCCCCGAGCCATCTAGTTTTCTTCCATGCTCTCAACCCTACTGTCCTCCAATCTTTGAGGATCCCACCTATCCAAACCTTTCTCACTTCCCAAGTTCCAGATCAATCTCCTCTCTACCCTCTTCCCTCCCTGCTCTAGCCAACCACACTCCTTGTCCTCTATCATTTAAATGCCATCTTGCATTGTTTTGAATTCAGGCCTGGCCTCCAGTAAAAGTGAAATCCCTTGGGAACAGTTTTTCTGTCATATAACTTATGTCCCTCCTACCGAAAAGGAGCACAGAGTAAGTGAATTCAGAATATTTTGGAACTATCAGTGTTTCTATTCTGTTTTTCTCCAATTATCATTTAAAGCAGCATAGATCTTATAGTTTTAGAAGCAGTTTCTTATTTGGGGATTGGTTTATAAACTACATGGTTGAAAATACATCGCAGCCAAGGATGTATATTTTTCTCTACAGCTGATGATGAAGAAATGAACAAAGCGGAGCTTAAAAAGACCAATATAGTCAATGCACTTAGACAAATGTCAACAGCTGCCTGAAGATTTCATACTTAGAATGGTTAGTTGGCTAGAGATTGGGTCTATTATAAGAATTTGTTTCCTCTGCAAAAGAAAAGTTGAAAATATTAAATCTTAATGAGAGTTCTACAGGCCTGGGCATATAATGCAAAAAAAAAAAAAAAAAAAACCCAAAAACCAAAACCAAAAGACCTAATTACAAAGCAGTTTTCCAAGTACAAAGATTTTCAGCAAAATAATTTTTTTAAAATGCAGTTTGTCTTAAAAAATAAACTATGTATATTTCTGTATGTTTGATACTCAAAGAATGGAAATAGGCACATCAGTTTCATTTGTGCCATTTTTTTAACTTATTCATACATTCACTTGTTGAATGTATAATATATGCTGGGCATTGTGCCAGACCAAAATAAGATAGCCTTTCCCAAAAGGATGTCAAACTGTGTGATTAAAAACAATGCTTTGAAATATGCCAAATGCTTTAATGGGAATATGCACCAATGACTAATAGATGTGGGGTTCATTAAATGGGTAGTGGAACTGTGTGAATTAGATAGTATGTATATACCTAACACTACCATTTTAACTACGGTTTCTGGAAATCAAGACTTTACTACAAGGTAAGCAGAAGCTAAGGTCCCAGTCAACCTCATTTGTGATCAGAGGGTGGGAGTAAGCCAAAACTGGAAGAAGGTAAAATGACCTGTAGTGAGTCCGCAATGTGCTAGGCATTTGGTTAGTCACTTTCTACAGAATATCTCATTTAATCCCTTTCTACAGAATATCTCATTTAATCCCCAAACCCCAAACCACGACAGAGTTGTTTACAGTGGAGAAAACTGAGACTTGGAGATAATAACTAATTTACCTCAAATCACAGTGATCATCCTAGTACAGACAGGATTCCAACCCTGTGGTCTGGCTCACAAATGTGTACAGAGTCTCATCTACTTACTTCTCGCCTGGAAAGGTATGTTAAAAGTGGTTTCAGCAGCTGGGGAGAAAGTGAGGAAGCTCTGAGTGCAGATTTAGACAAGTTGGCTAAGAAAGAGGGAGCAAGAACTAAGGGCAGATCATGACAAAATGATCCGAGAATTAAGTGGTCAAATTAGATTTAGTGTGGTACTTGTTTTTTTGTTTTGGCTTTTTGTTTGTTTGTTTTACAAACTTCAACATGGCAGTGATTATGTGATCAAGATCTTGGCACCTAATTTTTAGATGTAAAGTTACTGCATCTCCAAGTAAAGCTTCTAATGGCTAAGGACATTTCAGAGGCTGAACACAGTGGATTAAGTAAATGGATTCTGAAAAGTAAAGACCAAAGAATGGAGGATCAGAGGCTGCAAAACAAAGACCTCTGCTAAAGGCATGTGCCTCAGCTAATTCATTTCTTATGACCAGTGGAACAACCAGGACTGAGGTATTATTCTAAGCCTACAAAAGGGAAAACACTGACAACAGTCATGTGGGGTAGGTGTTCTGCTGCATCTGACTTGGCCCCAGATGGGATAATAGATAACACTTTACTAGAACAGGGTTTATATTCAGCAAATAGTGATTGCCTGCTAGAGTGGATTTCATCCAGAGTTCATTAGAAAATACTTCATCAAAGTTAGAAGGCTGGTATAGGCTATGATTTAGCAAAAACGAAAGCGCAGTCAAGGATATAAGAATAGGAAAGATGAATAAGACAGATGGGGGAGACACTATTTTTTCTTTTTAAGTTTCCCAGTTTTGCAAGATGAAAAAGTTCTGGGGGCGCCTGGGTGGCTCAGTCATTAAGCGGCTGCCTTCAGCTCAGGTCATGATCCCAATGTCCTGGGATGGAGTCCCACATCGGGCTCCCTGCTCAGCAGGGAGCCTGCTTCCCCCGCTCTCTCTCCCACTCCCACTGCTCGTGTTCCTGCTCTTGTCTGTCAAATAAATAAATAAAATATTTTAAAAAAAATAGTTCTGGAGATGGACAGTAGTGATGATTACCCAACAACATCAATGTCTCTAACACCACTGAACTGTATATTTAATTAAAATGGTCAACATGGCGGTGTTGTGTATATTTTACCACAATTAAAATATAAATTTAATTTTGCTTAGTTATTAAAGTAAGATAAGTAGAAAACACACACATTTTAAAACATTTTTAAAAATTTTTGTTTACTAGAGGTGGGATGAGCTAATTTAAATGGTCTGCGGGAAAGTATTTGCAGCTTCTGCAGACTTCAGAATAACATGATAGGTAAGTAGTTTTAAGAAAAACCAGAAGAAACTCTTAATCTCAGGAAACAAACTGAGGGTTCCTGGAGGGTGCGGGGGAGGGTTAGGGTGGCTGCATTATGGACATTGGGGAGGATACGTGCTATGGTGGTGAGTGTATTCGAATTGTGTAAAGCTGATGATTCACAGACCTGTACCCCTGAAGCAAATACTACATTATATGTTAACAATAATAACAACAATAAAGAAATTCTTAACATGCGTGGGCTTGCGGAATTCAGAGCAAATGTAGTTTTCAGGAATATGCAGATTTTTCAGTTCCACGCCCCAACTTCTTCAGGGACGGGATTCCATCCTTATAATCATGTCCATCAGAAAGGCAAACTACACAAGTTTCACAATTATCATCCGAAGCCTATCCCACCCATTCGTGCTTTCCTCTCGAGTCCGCAGCGCCCACTAAATACTGGCTTCCCCCTAGTGAATGACACGCTTTCCTTACGAAAACGGTAGGATCTTCCCACACAATACGGGAACTATCTCGTCTTCAACTGGGGAAAACCACTTTGGGTTCTGTTCCGACCGCTTCCCTGCCTCCCTGCAGAAGTTCCCCTCCCGAGGCTCCGAGCTTCCAGAATGTAGCCACCACCGAACGCAGGTTCGAGTGGCCTCGCGGAGGCCGTCCGGATCTCGCGAGATACGCGGCTGCGCGGAAGTTCTCGAGTCCCGCGAAGAGGCGGTGGAGCCGGACTCTGGGATGGAGCGCTTCCGCAAAGATGGCGGCCGCTGCGGCAAGAGGCGCCTGGCTGGCGGCCTGGGGCGGAAGACTGCGGCGCGGGATCGCTGCCGGCCGGCGAGCTTTGCCAGGCCCCGGCCCCGGCCCCTTGACTGCGGCAGTGGCCGGTGTGGCCCTCGCAGGCACAGGAATGGCATGGTACCATGGCCGCATGAATGTCGTGGCACCCGAGGGCAGCCTCACCGTCTTAGCACAGGTATGGGACCTGTCCTTTTCTCCCCCCTAACCAAGCTTCACTGTCCTCAGACTCCGGGTGGTGGACGGCGAGGGTCTGGAGCGGGCGGCCTCAGCTCCTCTTCCTGAGCCCAGGTAGGGGCATCGCTGCAGAAGACCCTAGACAGATGGTAAGTGTTCATTCCTCAACTCGACTCCCACGGCGCGCCCAGAGAGCGTTGGAGGCCAGTGCAGGAGATTGAGCATCTCCCTTGGGAGGATCCCGCGAACGCTGAATACACGAAGCCCACGGTAACAAATTTGCGGTGATGAGTGTGGGCGTGTCTTATTTCAACACTCTTAATTTGCAGTTTTCTCGCTACACGGTGACACCCCCCCGCCCCTCCCTATTTTGGTGAAGTGGTGCCACAGATCTGTAGTTGGTGTGTGTCCAGTTCCCTACCCGTACGTACCTTTCTTAAGTACGTTTTATAACTAAAGCCTTTACGACTGGTTCTTTGTGTAGTATGATGAAGTTGTCTTAATAGGTGACATTTTTAATCATAAAAATTAGCCAGGTGACAGTTTCCAGATTTTATGATCAACTCTAAGGAACCTTATTACGTGATTGTAAACCTTAATGCTTCGGTGGACTATGAGCACTAAGAAAAATGTTTCTTTTAAAACTTCCATGTATTAAAGGTATAAGTTCCCTACTTAGATATAAAATTGCCACGTAAAGTATTTGGAAATTTGAAAAGTACTACTTTTTACATATTTTATGGACTTTTAATTTTAACAAGTTTTAGTGTGTGTATTGTTTTGAAAATTAAAAGCACTCTTCTGTTTGTTAGGTTTACATTATACCTTTTTTTTTTTTTAAGATTTTATTTATTTGACAGACAGAGATCACAAGTAGACAGAGAAGCAGGCAGAGAGAGAGAGGGAAGCAGGCTCCCTGCTGAGCAGAGAGCCCAATGTGGGACTCGATCCCAGGACCCTGAGATCATGACCTGAACCAAAGGCAGCGGCCTAACCCACTAAGCCACCCAGGCGCCCCTACATTATACCTTTCTAATGAAAAACCCAATCAACAGTCAGATACCATGAAAGAGGGAAGAGGCTTTGTGAATTAAAGTTAAGCATTGACAAATGATAATATTTACTTGTATTAAATTAAGATGCCACATAGATAATACATGCAATAACTCTTTCCCGTCCTTTTACCATTTCTGATCATAGGTGGAAGGATCTGTCTTGTGGTATTTTATATAGGATTTTTGTTTTTCTGGTGCCAAGGATTCAACTTATCATTGGTGCCTCTCTTTTCTCAGCCTCTTAATTCATCCTGTTTAGGACCCTTAGGTTAATCATCCCAAGTATATCACATAATGTACCCTTCTTTAGAAACTATTGTGCCTCATTTGGCCTAGGATAAAATCCACATTTAAAAATTTTGTCATTCAAAGCCCTTAGTAGTAACACTCTGACCTATCACTACTCATATATACCTTCCAATCACGTGACTTCAATTTTATCCCCTTAGCAATTTGTAGATACTGATTTCAGTTAATCTGTCTCTTTTTTTTCTGGCCCACTTCTAGCCTACTTGTGTTTTAAATTCCTGACATGACACTAAAAACATTACACCAGTATATTTGAATTCTCTCCAGCTCTGTCCCCTCCCCCAACCTTTAGTACTTTAGGCTTAGAAAACAGTTTATTATCCATTGGTTTTTTGGTGGTGGTGGTTTCTTTGTTTTTTGAGAGAGGGAGCTCGCATGAGCTGGGTGGAGGGAAGTGAGAGAATCTAAAGCAGCCTCCACACCCAGCAAGCAGCCGGAAGCTGGGGTCAGTCTCACTACCCTGAGATCAGGACCTGAGGAAAAAGCAAGAGTCAGTAGCTTAACTAACTGAGCTACCCAGGTGCCCCCCATTTTATTACCACTTTTAACAAAGTATTTTGACACAGCATTTGCTTGATCTGCTGTTGGACTAATTCAAAACAGTGGTTCTCCTCCTTCTACGACCATAGTAGACTTGAAGATGACCACACATTGCTCTCTGCAGCGGTGGCTCAATACAGCAATCATTGAGGGGCATATAGTTTGAAACTCTCCCTCCACCTCAGTGATTCTGGTAATACTTCCCTAAAAGGAGACCTGTTAATCCCTCTACCATAACCACCACTTTAGAGTCATGTGTGCCTAGTTGAGAATCAATGATAGGTACATACCATTTCTTGATACAGTTTTATGTATTAGTATATTTTACTTAGTATTGCAAGGTGATAGAATCTTCCTGATACAAATTTTTAATAATAGTAGTAATGACCTTTATTTTCAATCAGGGCACCAGGCCAGTTCTCCAGTAAAAATAGGGAATTTATGATCATTGAATCCTACACTTAAATGATTCCCATTGTGACCAACAGCTTGCATTTGTGAGGGTCAGTCAGAAACGGTAGAAATCAAGGTCATGAAGTAGCAAGTAAATTGGAGTTTCCCTTCTTTCTTTCCTTCCCTCTGTAATTACTGAAGTGCCTACTCTCTGCCAGGCAGTATGAAAGGAGTGGGGATTTGAAACAGAATTCAAATGCTTACGGTTTAATGGGGGAGGGCAGTTTTAATACAGATTGGTGAATGGTGTGATAGGGGTAAGTTTTGGGTGCTATGGGAACACAATGGAAGAGCACCTAACAGTCTTGGTTTCATGAAGTAATAATGGGTAAATAGACACCTGTAGGATGATGGGGAGTTTGCTCGGCAGAGAGAATGGGAAGAATATTACAAGCAAAGGGTTTATTGCAGAGTTCTGAAGATAAGAGTTTGACTCAGTAGATTATGAGCTGCAAAAGATGAGGTTCAAAACTGGGGATGAGTGGTGGCAAAGAATCATCAAGAAGTGCCCCTTAAGCCATATGACAGAAATTTTTGTCTTGAGAATAACAAGGGGACATTGTAGGGGTTCTTAACCCTCCTGTACCCCAAAAGATCCAGACATGGAATTCAGAGAGTCTATGAACTTAAATCAAAAAAGATTACTTTCTTTTTTATTAACCTATAATTTGCTATTTTGTTCAGTTATGAATTTAGGCAACAAGCTGTAGTAGTAATAATAGCATTTGTTATCAACAGAAATCTCAGATATTTTCCTATTATAATTGTTACAGATATTGCAAAGTATCACTTC
Source organism: Lontra canadensis (assembly GCF_010015895.1). Taxonomy (NCBI): domain Eukaryota; kingdom Metazoa; phylum Chordata; class Mammalia; order Carnivora; family Mustelidae; genus Lontra; species Lontra canadensis. Next base: position 2,563,356 of record NW_022631097.1, on the reverse strand, counting down.
TTCGAAGTCAGAGTACTTATTCAACCTGCCACTATGTAATGTTATTTAATGCATAAAGAATTATATATATTTCTTTATCACAAATTTGGCATTGACCTTTGGAAAGAGTATCAAGACTTCAGTGAAGTCTTGAAAACTGGATGAGGGAATCTATTGTAATAATTTCAGAGAGGGATGATGATGGCTAAATTAGTGGATGAATTTGAAAGACATTAGAAGGTAAGTTTGCAAAGAATTGGAATTGCAGATATATAAAATGTAATTATAGTGTTTTTAAAAATATGTAGTGATTTCAACTGGGCAACAAAACATTTTATTCTACAGATCCTTAGAGAATTTGCTTTGGAGCACATGAGTGTATTACTTTTTTGTAAACTTCTTCTGAAACACTTAAGAATATTTGAAAACTGTCCTAAGATTTTACTGTTACTCCCTTTATAATATTATTTTAATTGCTTCTGGCATAGTAGAATTCGATAAGAAAGGGGAAAGACAAAAGTATTATATTATTCCAATCCATTCTTCTATAAAAGGTTAGCTGCCTTGTTCATAAACAGTGATTTAGGGGCACCTGGAAGGCTCGGTCAGTTAAGCGTCTGCCTTTGGCTCCCTCCAATGGAGCCCCAGCTGGTAGTCAGCTTCTCCCTCTCCTTCTACCCCTCCCCTGCTAGTACACCCACTCTCACTCTCTCTCTCAAATAAATAAATAACATCTTTAAAAAAATGATATGTTTAAAAACATAGGTCTATTTGAGTAGTGATAGGAGTTAGGAGCTAGAGAGTTTTAGATTTGGAATGGCAAAATTTACTTTCTTTCTGCAGGTATTTCAGTAACAAAAGTTTTATAGCTATTAGCATATTTTGTTTTCACAAGCTAGAAATAATATATTGATAAACTACAACTGATGAAAACTAACAGATTTCCATATCACTAAGTAAATCTTCAATGCCATATCAGATCAGACTATAAAGCTTTTTTGAACCATGGGTATTATAAATCATTGTAATAATAAGGCCTGAAACTGGCGGGGAAAAAAAGGTAAAAAGCTGTAAAGCCAAAATAAAGTGCAGTATACTTCACAGTTGACAAAACAGTAATAGTATTTTATTTGTTTTATTCATTTGTTAATTGTATTAATATTTCATTTATTCTCTAAATGTTTGTATTTTTTACCTTAATTTTCAAATTATTTATGTGATACTGGATACTGTATTTTTATCAGACTTCATAATAGGATTTTTTTGGCTTGCTTTTAATGAAAAATTTGTTTAAGAATTATATTTAAAAAGCAGGGGCACCTGGGTGGCTCAGTTGGTTAAGCAGCTGCCTTCACCTCAGGTCATGGTTCCAGGGTCCTGGGATCGAGCCCCACATCGGGCTTCCTGCTCAGCAGAGAGCCTGCTCCTCTCTCACCCTCTGCCTGCTGCTCTGCTTGCTTGTGCTTTCTCTCTGTCTCTGTCAAATAAATAAATAAAATCTTTAATAAAAAAAAGAATTATATTTAAAAAGCAAAATTACTGGGGCTCCTGGTGGCTCTGTTGGTTGAGCATCTGACTCTTGATTTCGGCTCAGGTCATGATCTCAGGGTTCTGAGATCGAACCCCTCATTGGGCTCCATGCTCAGTGGGGAGTCTGCTTGAGATTCTCTCCCTGCCCCTCTACCACCGCCACCCCACCCCATGCATGCTCATGTGCACGTGTTCTCTCTCTCTCTCTCTCAAATGAATAAATAAATCCTTCCGAAAAAGTAAAATTAATTTTGTATGACCTAGTCTGTAAAACGGTATAAATGTTTATTCTAAATAAATTCAAATATCTTATACAGGTTCATAGGTATGAGATTTATTTTTATATGTTTATTTGTGTATATTTATAAATCTTTGAAACTTTTCCCCAATAACATTTAATTAGTTTTTTTCTTTCATAGAACATACTACTCTCCGAAGTTATTTTATCTATTTGTCTTCTCCCATTAGAATGGTCTCTTGGTCTTTTTCATCTCTGTATATTTATGGTCATGTGAAGGCAAATAATAAATGATTATTCAAAGAGTAAATAAATGAACTGTAGTATATAACACAATGACCTGGTCTAACTTTTGTTTGACTGGCATTTATAGAAATATTAGAAAGGCAGTATCCAAAAATGGTTAGAATCAGCGAAGTTGCTAAATGTTCTGTGTATACTCAATTATATACAAGTCATAAAGATATGTCATCCCATATTCCCAGTAGAAAACATAAGTAAATAGGAAGTCTTGCTCTTTTCTGCTATATCCTAAGGGCCTGGAAAAGAGTCTTGTGCATAGTAGGTGAAGTAAATATTTATTGAAGGAGTGAATAAATTGATGGAATTTATAATATAACAATAATAGATATATCTTTCTCTCAAAAATGTAAAAGATGGGTCCATTTCACCGGTTAATGTGTATGAGATTTCATTTTTTTAATATATTTTTTAAAGATTTTTTAAATTAATTTATTTATTTGACAGAGAGAGATCACAAGTAGGCAGAGAGGCAGGCAGAGAGAGAGGGGGACAGAGAGCCCGATGTGGGGCTCAATCCCAGGACCCTGGATCATGACCTGAGCTGAATGCAGAGGCTTAACCCACTGAGCCACCCAGGTGCCCCTGAGATTTCATTTTTAATCCCCTTATTAGCATTTTTGTTTGTCTTCATATGGCAAGCTTTTGTCCTCTGCTATCATTTTAAAATATCAAAATTAATTTTAGAATTTAAATAAAGTTAATTGCATTTTCATTCCAGTTACTGAGATGTTTCAACTTATAAACCTGAAGCCAATTAAACTGTTTTCTTATAATTAAATTTTTTAATTTATTATTATTTTTTTTATAAACATATAATGTATTTTTATCCCCAGGGGTACAGGTCTGTGAATCGCCATGTTTACACACTTCACAGCACTCACCATAGCACATACCCTCCCCAATGTCCATAACCCCACCCCCTCTCCCAATCCCCCTCCCCCCAGCAACCTTCAGTTTGTTTTGTGAGATTAAGAGTCACTTATGGTTTGTCTCCCTCCTGATCCCATTTTGTTTCATTTATTCTTCTCCTACCCCCTTAACTGCCCCCATGTTGCATCTCCACTTCCTCCTATCAGGGAGATCATATGATAGTTGTCTTTCTCCGATTGACTTATTTCGCTAAGCATGATACCCTCTAGTTCCATCCACGTCGTCGCAAATGGCAAGATTTCATTTCTTTTGATGGCTGATAGTATTCCATCGTATATATATATACCACATCTTCTTTATCCATTCATCTGTTGATGGACATCTAGGTTCTTTCCATAGTTTGGCTATTGTAGACATTGCTGCTATAAACATTCGGGTGCACGTGCCCCTTTGGATCACTACGTTTGTGTCTTTAGGGTAAATACCCAGTACTGCAATTGCTGGGTAATAGGGTAGTTCTATTTTCAACATTTTAAGGAACCTCCATGCTGTTTTCCAGAGCAGTTGCACCAGCTTGCATTCCCACCAACAGTGTAGGAGGGTTCCCCTTTCTCCGCATCCTCACCAGCATCTGTCATTTCCTGACTTGTGAATTTTAGCCATTCTGACTGGTTTGAGGTAGTATCTCATTGTGGTTTTGATTTGTATTTCCCTGGTGCCGAGTGATGTGGAGCACTTTTTCATGTGTCTGTTGGCCATCTGGATGTCTTCTTTGCAGAAATGTCTGTTCATGTCTTCTGCCCATTTCGTGATTGGATTATTTGTTCTTTGGCGTTGAGTTTGCTAAGTTCTTTATAGATTTTGGACACTAGCCCTTTATCTGATATGTCGTTTGCAAATATCTTCTCCCATTCTGTCAATTGTCTTTTGGTTTTGTTAACTGTTTCCTTTGCTGTGCAAAAGCTTTTGATCTTGATAAAATCCCAATAGTTCATTTTTGCCCTTGCTTCCCTTGCCTTTGGCGATGTTCCTAGGAAGAAGTTGCTGCGGCTGAGGTCGAAGAGGTTGCTGCCTGTGTTCTCCTCAAGGATTTTGATGGATTCCTTTCTTACATTGAGGTCCTTCATCCATTTTGAGTCTATTTTCGTGTGTGGTGTAAGGAAATGGTCCAATTTCATTTTTCTGCATGTGGCTGTCCTATTTTCCCAACACCATTTATTGAAGAGGCTGTCTTTTTTCCATTGGACATTCTTTCCTGCTTTGTCGAAGATTAGTTGACCATAGAGTTGAGGGTGTATTTCTGGGCTCTCTATTCTGTTCTATCGATCTATGTGTCTGTTTTTGTGCCAGTACCATGCTGTCTTGATGATGACAGCTTTGTAATAGAGCTTGAAGTCCGGAATTGTGATGCCACCAACTTTGGCTTTCTTTTTCAATATTCCTTTGGCTATTCGAGGTCTTTTCTGGTTCCATATAAATTTTAGGATTATTTGTTCCATTTCTTTGAAAAAAATGGATGGGATTTTGATAGGGATTTCATTACGTGTGTAGATTGCTTTAGGTAGCATAGACATTTTCACAATATTTATTCTTCCAGTCCAGGAGCATGGAACATTTTTCCATTTCTTTGTGTCTTCCTCAATTTCTTTCATGAGTACTTTATAGTTTTCTGAGTATAGATTCTTTGCCTCTTTGGTTAGGTTTATTCCCAGGTATCTTATGGTTTTGGGTGCAATTGTAAATGGGATTGACTCCTTAATTTCTCTTTCTTCTGTCTTCTTGTTGGTGTAGAGAAATGCAACTGATTTCTGTGCATTGATTTTATATCCTGACACTTTACTGAATTCCTGTACAAGTTCTAGCAGATTTGGAGTGGAATCTTTTGGGTTTTCCACATATAGTATCATATCATCTGCGAAGAGTGATAGTTTGACTTCTTCTTTGCCGATTTGGATGCCTTTAATTTCTTTTTGTTGTCTGATTGCTGAGGCTAGGACTTCTAGTACTATGTTGAATAGCAGTGGTGATAACAGACATCCCTGCCGTGTTCCTGACCTTAGCAGAAATGCTTTCAGTTTTTCTCCATTGAGAATGATATTTGCAGTGGGTTTTTCATAGATGGCTTTGATAATATTGAGGTATGTGCCCTCTATCCCTACACTTTGAAGAGTTTTGATCAGGAAGGGATGCTGTACTTTGTCAAATGCTTTGTCATCATCTATTGAGAGTATCTTATGGTTCTTGTTCTTTCTTTTATTAATGTGTTGTATCACATTGATTGATTTGTGGATGTTGAACCAGCCTTGCAGCCCTGGAATAAATCCCACTTGGTCATGGTGAATAATCCTTTTAATGTACTGTTGGATCCTATTGGCTAGTATTTTGGTGAGAATTTTCGCTCTGTGTTCATCAAGGATATTGGTCTGTAGTTCTCTTTTTTGATGGGATCCTTGTCTGGTTTTGGGATCAAGGTGATGCTGGCCTCATAAAAATGAGTTTGGAAGTTTTCCTTCCATTTCTATTTTTTGGAACAGTTTCAGGAGAATAGGAATTAGTTCTTCTTTAAATGTTTGGTAGAATTCTCCCGGGAAGCCGTCTAGCCCTGGGCTTTTGTTTGTTTGGAGATTTTTGATGACTGTTTCAATCTCCTCACTGGTTATGGGTCTGTTCAGGTTTTCTATTTCTTCCTGGTTCTGTTGTGGTAGTTTATATGTCTCTAGGAATGCATCCATTTCTTCCAGATTGTCAAATTTGTTGGTGTAGAGTTGCTCATAGTATGTTCTTATAATTGTCTGTATTTCTTTGGTGTTAGTTGTGATGTCTCCTCTTTCATTCATGATTTTATTTATTTGGGTCCTTTCTCTTTTCTTTTTGATAAGTCTGGCCAGGGGTTTATCCATCTTATTAATTCTTTCAAAGAACCAGCTCCTAGTTTCGTTGATTTGTTCTATTGTTTTTTTGGTTTCTATTTCATTGATTTCTGCTCTGATCTTTATGATTTCTCTTCTCCTGCTGGGTTTAAGGTTTCTTTCTTGTTCTTTCTCCAGCTCCTTTAGGTGTATGGTTAGGTTGTGTACTTGAGACCTTTCTTGTGTCTTGAGAAAGGCTTGTACCGCTATATATTTTCCTCTCAGGACTGCCTTTGCTGTGTCCCACAGATTTTGAACTATTGTATTTTCATTATCATTTGTTTCCATGAATTTATTCAATTCTTCTTTAATTTCCTGGTTGACCCATTCATTCTTTAGAAGGTTGCTGTTTAGTCTCCATGTATTTGGGTTCTTTACAAATTTCCTCTTGTGATTGTGTTCTAGCTTCAGAGCATTGTGGTCTGAAAATATGCAAGAGAAAGATCCCAGTCTTTTGATACCGGTTGAGACCTGGTTTAGGACCAAGGATGTGATCTCTTCAGGAGAATGTTCCATGTGCACTAGAGAAGAATGTGTATTCTGTTGCTTTGGGATGAAATGTTCTGAATATATCTGTGATGTCCATCTGGTCCAGCGTGTCATTTAAGGCCTTTATTTCCTTGTTGATCTTTTGCTTGGATGATCTGTCCATTTCAGTGAGGGGAGTGTTAAAGTCCCCTACTATTGTATTATTATTGATGTTTCTTTGATTTTGTTATTAATTGGTTTATATAGTTGGCTGCTCCCACATTAGGGGCATAGATATTTAAAATTGTTAGATCTTCTTGTTGGACAGACCCTTTGAGTATGAAGTGTCCTTCCTCGTCTCTTATTATAGTCTTTGGCTTAAAATCTAATTGATCTGATATAAGGATTGCCACCCCTGCTTTCTTCTGATGTCCATTAGCATGGTAAATTCTTTTCCACCCCCTCACTTTAAATCTGAGGTGTCTTCGGGTCTAAAATGAGTTTCTTGTAGGCAACATATAGATGGGTTTTGTTTTTTTATCCATTTTGAAACCTTGTGTCTTTTGATTAGGGCATTTAGCCCGTTAAAATTCAGGGTAACTATTGAAAGATATGAATTTAGTGCCATTGTATTGGCTGTAAGGTGATTGTTATTGTATATAGTCTCTGTTCCTTTCTGATCTACTACTTTTAGGGTCTCTCTTTGCTTAGAGGACCCCTTTCAATATTTCCTGTAGAGCTGGTTTGGTGTTTGCAAATTCATTCAGTTTTTGTTTGGCCTGGAAGCTTTTAATCTCTCCTTCTATTTTCAATGATAGCCTAGCTGGATATAGTATTCTTGGCTGCATGTTTTTCTCGTTTAGTGCTCTGAATATATCATGCCAGCTCTTTCTGGCCTGCCAGGTCTCTGTGGATAAGTCTGCTGCCAGTCTAATATTTTTACCATTGTATGTTACAGACTTCTTTTCCCGGGCTGCTTTCAGGATTTTCTCTTTGTCACTAAGACTTGTAAATTTTACTATTAGGTGACGGGGTGTGGACCTATTCTTGTTGATTTTGAGGGGGGTTCTCTGCAGCTCCCAGATTTTTATGCTTGTTTCCTTTGCCATATTAGGGAAATTCTCTCCAATAATTCTCTCCAATATACCTTCTGCTCCTCTCTGTCTTTCTTTTTCTTCTGGAATCCCAATTATTCTAATGTTGTTTCATCTTATGGTGTCACTTATCTCTCGAATTCTCCCCTTGTGGTCCAGTAGCTGTTTGTCCCTCTTTTGCTCAGCTTCTTTATTCTCTGTCATTTGGTCTTCTCTATCACTAATTCTTTCTTCTGCCTCATTTATCCTAGCAGTGAGAGCCTCCATTTTTGATTGCACCTCATTAATAGCTTTTTTTATTTCAACCTGGTTAGATTTTAGTTCTTTTATTTCTCCAGAAAGGGTTTTTATATCTCGTGATAGGGTTTCTCTAATATCTTCCATGCCTTTTTCGAGCCCGGCTAGAACCTTGAGAATCGTCATTCTGAACTCTAGATCTGACATATTACCAATGTCTGTATTGATTAGGTCCCTAGCCTTCGGTACTACCTCTTGTTCTTTTTTTTGTGGTGAATTTTTCTGCCTTGTCATTTTGTCCAGATAAGAGTATATGAAGGAGCAAGTAAAATACTAAAAGGGTGGCAAAGACTCCAGGAAAATACGCTTTAACCAAATCAGAAGAGACCCCAAATCGTGGGGGGGAGAAAGGGGATAAAAAGAGGTTCAGAAAAAAAAAAACAATTAAGAAAAGAAAACAAATAAAGAAAAAATATAAAAAAAGAAAAATATACACATATATTAGATAAACTAGTTTAAAAACGTTAAAGAAAAGGGTAAAAGCTAAAAAAAATTTAGCAGAAGAAAAAAATTGAAAAAAATAATTAAGTTAACTGCAAGACTAAAGAATCATGGGGAGAAAGCCATGAGTTCCGTGCTTTGCTTTCTCCTCCTCTGGAATCCGCTGCTCTCCTTGGTATTGAAACTGCACTCCTTGGTAGGTGAACTTGGTCCCGGCTGGGTTTCTTGTTGATCTTCTGGGAGAGGGGCCTGTTGTAGTGATTCTCAAGTGTCTTTGCCCCAGGCGGAGTTGCATCGGCCCTTACCAGGGGCCCGGGCTGAGTAATCCGCTTGGGTTTGCTTTCGGGAGCTTTTGTTCCCTGAGCGCTTCCCGTAGAGTTCCGGAGGACGGGAATGAAAATGGCGGCCTCCCAGTCTCCGCTCTGGAGGATCCAAGAGCTAGGGGCTCCACTCCTCAGTGTGCCCTCAGAGAATAGCACCCAATCACTCCCATCTCCCTAGCCTCTGGCCGCACTCTGAGCTCACCCAGCCTGCAACCTCTTCAAGGTAACCCTGAGCTGAGAGCTCACTCCTTGGCTCTGTCTCTGTAGCTGGCTTCCCCGTTCTAATACCTGCAAGCTCTGAGACACTCAGACACCCCCGGTCCTTCTGTGACCCTTTGGGACCTGGGGCCACGCTGACCCTGCGTGGGCTTCACCCCGGTTAAGCCTCTGGAGCGATGTCCCTCAGCGGAACAGACTTTTAAAAGTCCTGATTTTGTGCTCCGTTGCTCTGCCGCTTGCCGGCCCCTCCCCCCGCGGTCTATCTTCCCGTCGCTTTGGATTCACTTCTCCACCAGTCCTACCTTTCAGAAAGTGGTCAATTTTCTGTTTCTAGAATTGCTGTTCTTCTTATCTTCAATCTCCCATTGGATTTGTAGGTGTTTGCAATGTTTAGATAAGCTATCTAGCTGCTCTTCTGCTACCTGATGTAGTCTCAGCCTGCTACTTCTCCATCATCTTGACTCGGTCTTGAATTAAACTGTTTTTAAATTTGGAAGTAATCCTGACGTATGATGAAAACTAACCATAAAAATGAAAACTCTGTTTGGATATACTGATGCTATATTCTGATATTATATTTTGATATTATTGTTACCTGTATATATATACTGTGTATGTCATATTTATTACACTGAAGATGTAAATATAACAAGATCTATACCTTAACGATTGGTTAAAATTCTTCTGAGTGGTTTTGGTTTATTTAACTGAGTGTTTTTGGTAGAGAGTAAGCCCCTTAAGAGCCTGAATGTGGTGGCTCAGGCTTCAGGGGTAAGGGAAGGCTGCTTTGCATAATGGAGGCAGAAGAATTTGGAGCATGTGGTTCATGGTATTGAGCACCTCCCCTTTCCAGGCTCCACACTCAGCAGGGAGTCTGCTTAAAATTCTCTTTCTGGCTTTCCTGTTGCCCCTGCTCCTGCCTTGCATGTGCACTCTCTCTTTCTAAAAGTAAATAGTTTTAAAAATTTTTTAAATATATTTAAAAAAATTTTTAAGTGTACAACTTGATTTTTTTTTTTAGACATTGGGATGATGAACACTATATCAAGTTAATTATATCCAACACCTCACCTAGTTATCACTGAGTGCATGTTTGTGTATGGTGAGAACAGATAAAGATTTACCCCCTTAACAAATTTCTGGTATATAATAACAGCATCATAAACTGTAGTCACCATGCCGTATGTTAGATCTCTAGGACTTACCTTGCATAACTGAAACTTTTACCCTTTGACCAACATCTTTCCCCCAACTCAGAGCAACCACTATTCTGCCCTGTTCTTCTGTTAGTTTGACTATTTCAGATTTCACAGATAAGTGAGATCATGTAGCATTTGGCTTATTTCACTTAGTGGAATGTCCTCCATGTTCATCTATATTATTGCAAATGGCAAGATTTCCCTTTTCAAGGCTGAATAATATTTGTGTGTGTCGTTGTGTGCAGATGCACACCACATCTTTTCCATTCAGCCATTGATGGACAGTTGGCTATTGCAAATAATGTTGCAATGAATGTGGGAGTGCAAATATCTCTTTGCAAAACTGATTTCACTTCCTTCATATACCCAGAAGTAGTATTGCTGGATCATGGTAATTCTATCTTTAATTTTCTGAGGAACCTCTCTGTATTGTTTTTCATAGTGGCTGTACCTATTTTCATTCCCAGCCAACAGTATAGAAGGGTTTTCTTTTCTTCACATCCCCTACAGTATTTGTTATCTTTTGTCTTTTGAGAATTACTATCCTGACAGGTTTGAGGTGATACCTCATTGTGGTTTTTTTTTTTTTTTTTTTTTTTTTTAAGATTTTTATTTATTTATTTGACAGAGAGAGATCACAAGTAGGCAGAGAGGCAGGCAGAGAGAGAGGAAGGGCGGGGGGGCGGGGGAAGCAGGCTCCCTGCTGAGCAGAGAGCCCGATGCGGGACTCGATCCCAGGACCCTGAGATCATGACCTGAGCCGAAGGCAGCGGCTTAACCCACTGAGCCACCCAGGCGCCCTCCTCATTGTGGTTTTGATTTGCATCTTCCTGATGATTAGTGATGTTGAGCACCTTTTCATATACCTTTTGGTCTCTTGTATGTCTTCTTTTCAAAAATGTCTATTCAGGTCCTTTCCCCATTTTTTTTTTTTTAAGATTTTATATATTTATTTGACAGAGAGAGAGAGATCACAAGTAGGCAGAGAGAGAGAAGGGGAAGCAGGCTCCCCGCTGAGCAGAGAGCCTGATGTGGGGCTCAATCCCAGGACCCTGAGATCATGACCTGAGCCGAAGGCAGAGGCTTTAACCCACTGAGGCACCCAGGCGCCCCCTTTCGCCATTTTTTAATCTGGTTATTTTATTTATTTCTATGGCAATTTAGTTGTTTGAGTTCCTTATATACTTTGGATATTAATGCCTTATCAGATGTATGGTTTACAGTATTTTCTTCCATTCTGTAGTTTGCTTTTCACTCTGATTTCCTTTGCTCTGCATAAGCTTTTTTAAAAGTCTGGTGCAATTCCACATAATAATTTTTGTTTTTGTTGCTTGTGCCTTTGGTCACATATTCAGAAAATCATCATCCAGGTCTCTGTCAAGAAGCTTTTCCCCAGTGTTTTCCTCCAGTAGTTCTACTGTTTTGGATCTAACATTTAAGTCTTTAATCCACTTTATTTAATTTTCATATGTGGTGTGAGATAAGGATCCAATTTCATTTTTCTACATAGGGGTATCCAATTTTCTTCATACCATTTGTTGAGGAGACTGTCCTTTCCCCTTTGGTCATATATCTGGGCTCTATTCTGTGACATATGTCTGTTTTTATGCAAGTATCAAACTTTTGATTACTGTACTTTGTGTATTTTGAAATTAGGAAACATAATGCCTCCAGGTTTATTCTTGCTCAAGATCGGATTAACTTTTCAGGGTCTTTGTAGTACCATATGAATTTTAGGATTTTTTTTTTCCCATTTCCATAAGGAATGCCATTGGGATTTTGAAGGGGAATGCCTGCCTTGAATCTTTAAATCACTTGGGCAGTATGGACATTTTAACAATATTAATTCCTGGAATGGTTTTAAACAGTTGTGGATTATGAAATGAAAGGTAGGATTTATCCCTGTCAGGGTCTAGTCAGGAGACAGAAACTTAAAACAGTAATTCGAATGGGGAAGTTTAATAACAAAGAATTATCTGGTAAAGCTGGTTGGCTTCTAAAAGAGTAAAGGACTTTAAGGGGTTCTGAAGTAGCAGGTGCCAAAAGGTAGCCAGTACCTGTAAGCAAAAGGAGAATAGATAGTGAAGATACTCAGTACTTGGGAAAGCTCCTCCAACCCCGAAGCTGAGATTTAGCCTTTTTGAAGAGGGCATGGTTACCACAGAAATATAAAGTCTGCTGTCCATAGCTCTGGCCAAATGGTTCAGGCCAGAGCTAGTCTTTGGAAGAAACTTGTCGTTGCTGGTAGATGTTTAGGGGCTGGAACTGGTCTATAGAATGGACCCACTGAATAGGAGAATGTGGCCTGAGGACATGGCCAGAGCTGCTGCAGAAGTGGCACCTGGAGCTGCACATAGGAGGTGACCTGGTATGTTGGAAGCTACTCTGTAGATCTGTTTGGAAACTGGCTGGTCTATGAGGGCCGCCTGGCTCCAGCTCTGAATAAAAAAGGCAGAAGTGCCTTCCCGCCTGTTTTCTTGCAGTGTCACTCCAGTGCCCTCTATTGACAGAGGCTAAAATTGTTCTAGCTGACAAAGGAGAGAAGTCTGTAGGGGGTTCAGTTCCAGTATCACGAAGCAGAACAAAAGATAATTAGCTGCTGGGATAGTTGATGACTTGTACTGAGTTCAAGAGTGTTTCTCCCAGGTTTCAACAGGAAAAACTCCAGTTGACCACTTGTTATAAAGGGTACTGTCCGGATTTCTTATTGGCATTATATGCAGTACCAAGGATGTGGGCACTTAATAGAGCCCCCTTGTCCTTTGTGTTTCTTCAGTTATTTGTTATTGCGGAATAAAAGACCTCAGCAAAATGAGCTTTTCTTTCATATTATCTCTCTAGTGCTAAAATTAGGGCCTGGCTGTTGGATGTTATTCATTAAATGTTTGTTGGATGTACATTTCCATGGTTGCAAGGTACACCCTTCTCCATCAGAGACTTCTCATCGAATTAATTATTGCTTTTTGTAAAATTCCTGATATTATGGTACAGTAATTGAGGTTTCAAATATTTTCATTGTTGGAAAAAAATTTTAAAGGTTTGTTGAAATTGTCATTTTTATATTATTGAGAGAGATAACATTAATGATGACAGGAAAATTAGTGAGGTCATTGTGATCGCTAATCTTATGTATTAACTTGATGAGGCTATGGTACCCAGTTGTTTGGTTAAACAGTCTAGATACTACTGTGAAGGTTTTCTTCAGGTACAGTTATGTGGAGCACAACTTGGGGCTTGAACTCATGACCCTGAGATCGAGACCTGAGTTGAGATCAAGCTTCATGACTGAGCCACCCTGGCACTAAGAGATGTGATTAACATTTAAGTCAGTAGACTTCAGTAAAGCAGATTACTCTCCATACTGTGGATGGGTGTAATTCAGTCAGTGGACAGCCTTAAGAGCAAAACTGAGCTTTTCTGAGGAAGAAAGAATTTGTCTCTGGAGGCAACATAGAAACCCTTGCCTGAATTTAGGTCTCTTACCAGAAATTCTAGCCTGTCCCACAGGTTTTGGGATTGCTGTCCCCCTCAATCCCATGAGCTAATTCCTTAAAATAAATCTTTTCCTCCCTCTGTCTCTCTTTCTCCCTTTATATATATAGAATATAAGAATATCTTATTGGTCTCATTCCTCTAGAGAACCCTGACTAATAACAGATTTCAGCACTGGGAATTAGTATGCTGCTGTAATAAATACTAAAACTGTGGAAGTAGCTTTGGAATTGATTAATGGATAGAGGCAGGAGGAGTTGAGGCCCATGATAGAAATGATCTGTATTGCCATGAAGAGACTTTTGGTGCAAATAATGAATGTTACAGGTGCTTCTGGTAAGGAGGCCTCAGATGGAAATGAGGAACATGGTAATGGAAACTGAAGGAAAGACAGTTCCTGTGGATAAAGTGGCAGGGTACTTGGCTAAATTGTGCTCTACTATTTTATGGGAGGTATAGCTTGTGAGTGATAAAATTGGATATTTAGTTGAGCAGATTTCTAAGCAGACTGTTGAAGTCATGGTTTAGTTTCTTCTTGCTGTACATGGTAAAATTTGAGAGGAAAGAAGGAAATTAAAGAAGGAATTATTACACACACACACAAAAAATCAGGACTTGAAGATTTGGAAAATTATTACCCTGTCTGTATTTTTTAAAAAATGAGAAGGATGCTCCGCAGAGAAAATTAAGAGTGTGGTTAGACAACCATTTACTAAAGAGATTAGGAGTGTGACTCCTGAATCCAGTCAAAAAAAGCTACTAGGGTTAGACTGAAGAGGGCAGAGAAGGGATGAAATGAAGGAAGGACTTCTAGGGTTCTAAAGGCAAGAAAAGGGCTGGTAGAGCTAGCTAGCCACGAATGTTTTATCTTTCCAGAAAAGAGAAGAATAACTTAAGGAGGGATATCTGAGTGGCTCTGTTGATTAAGCTTCCAGCTCTTGATTTCAGCTTAGGTCATGATCTCAGGGTCCTGAGATGGAGCCAAAATGCTCAGCAGGGAGTCTGCTTGAGAATTTCTCTCCCTCCCTCTCTGCCTGCTCCCCCCACCCTCTCATGCACACTCTTTCTCAAATAAATTAAATCCTTCAAAAAAAAAAGAGAGATGGAGAGACTAACATTAAGAACACAAAGCACCCAGCCACAAAGGATTATTCTCAAACCATAAAATCAGATTTGCCCTAAATTTCAAACATGTTTGCAAAAAGGGTTTTTTTTCTTCTAGTTTCTGTCTTTTGAAATGGGAAGGTATATCCTGTACATATTCCCACCATTGTATTTTGAAACCAGATAACTTGCCTAGTTTCATAGGTTTACAGGAGTAAACTTTCACCCCAGGATTAGTCATACTCTGAATCTTACCTGGAAGTGATTATGAGAATTTACATAATTTGGGACTTAGTCGAGGGCATTTTCATGAGATGTTGGACTTAAAGTTGCTGCTGGGATGATTAGGACTTTGGAGGATCTTGGGATGGAATGAGTACATTTTGCATGTGAAAGCAGATGAATCTGGGTGGGGCCAGAGGGTGGACTCTTGAATTGAGTTCTATTCCCCCCAAATTTATATTTTGAAGTCGTTATCTCCACTAGCTCAAACTATGACCTTTTTTGAAAATAGGACCATTGCAGATGTAATTAGTTAAAACCTAGGAGGGATCATATTGGAGTAGGTTGGACCTCTGATACAGGATGACTGGTGTCCTTATAAAAAGGGAAATTTAGATGCACACAAAGGGAGAACACCATGTAAAGACTGGAGTTATACTGCCACAAGCTGGAGAACTGCCAGAAACTAGGAAGGGGGCCTGGAGCAGATTCTTCTCTCAGGCCTTGAGAAGGATCATGCCCTTGTGGGCACCTCAATCTCAGAACTTTGGGCCTCCAGACCTTTGAGACAATAAATTTATTTAAACCACTTGGTTTCTGGTACTTTGTTACAAGAGCCGTAGGAAATGAATGCAGTTAATATGTAGCATGGGTCTAAGAGCAGTGATTTCCAGCTGTGTTCTATCAGAGAGACTTCTCAAGATCCAGAAGAAAATTGAATGGGCAGCCTTTGAGAGATCCCTTTTATATCTGTTTTATGTGTAGAAATTAGGACTCTGCTACTACAACTTGAAATCAATTTTAGATTTTTGAACTAGACATCTATTTTGTGTTTAGCACACATCAGGTATTATAATGCCTTTGAATTTTCCAGTAAACTTTATATTTTCAATGAGAAAATTTAGTAAATTACCAATATGAAAGCTGGTCTTGTGGTGACCAAATATTGTTACACTTCAGAAAATATGCATTTTAAAACCATACTATAAGAAATTTATAATTTCAAGGTTTATGAAAAATGTGGCTTGATGTATGGGAGAATCACTTTGATCTTCCAAGGGGAGGATGTTATATAAATTAAGGTAATGTGTTACTTTCTGGGTAAATAAAACTATTTTCTTATGTAATTGTGATTATGATTTAGTTGTCAGGTCTGATTTGAATGATTTCTCATGTATTCCTTATTGACATTTCATAAATATATTTTCCTTTCTCTTATTGGCTTAATTTGCTTACTTTTATGTAAGTTAAAAGAAATTAGAGGAAAAAATACCTTTAAGATATACTCATATAAATATCTTGCATACATGACAAAATGTCTCACACATGAACATATCTTATAATTAATGTGTGTGTTGATGTGATTTTTGTCTTTAAATCCCATTTAATGATCTTCTTGACCTTTATTTCTAAACTGATATTTCGCCTTTTAATCCTCCCTCACCTTAGATTTATGATTGAGCATTTTTTTAAATATTTTATTATTTATTTGTCAGAGAGAGAGCACACAAGGAGGAGGGAGCGGCAGGCAGAAGGAGAAGCAGGTTCCCAGCTGAGCAAGGAGCCCAGTATGGGACTCAATCCCAAGACCTTGGGATTCATGACCCCAGCTGAAGGCAGATGCTTAACTGACCATTGCCCTATGATTAAGCATTTTTAATGGGTTTAAGGTAGACTGTAGCAATATTAATCATTTAGCAACTTGCATTACAAAACAGCATTAGCTTGTAGAAACTTTTAATATTCTCAGAACAGCCTGGTTTTTTCATACCCTTAATTTTTACATCTTGATATCCATCATAATTATCAGTTTCTCTTTTATCAGTTCCTGCTGATTGCTAGGAATTCCCTCCTTCTGACCATCTTAATTCTATCCATAGAGATGATCTTGAAGCCTACTTTAGTATCTCCTTTCTTCTACTTTTCATCATAATTTTGTTTGTGCCATCAGTTAGCATTTGCATTTTCTTATGAGCAAATCTAATGTCTGGTCTCTCTAACAATATTATTAGCCTTTAAGCTCAGGAACTATTTTTTATATTCTGGCCCATATCATTTTAATTTGTAAAATATCAAATAACTTTTAAAAATCTTTATTAAAGTGGAATTAATTAGATACGGTATCACAACACTCCCATACTTACATTTCCCTCCTTCTAGGGCACCTTTCTTTCTTTCTTTCTTTCTTTCTTTTTTTTTTTTTTTTAACATTTTAACATATCTAAAATCAGGATATGTCTTAGAGTCAGTGGTGTTTTACAGAATCCCCTTTGGCCAGGTGGCAATCATGACCTAGTTGTTATTGTCTGTTACTGTGAGAATTTGTCCATATTTTTATCACTTAAATTGAGATACATGCATTGTTTGACAAAACCTTAGTTTTTAGAAGAAGAGAAATCATGGGCATAGAAATACTTCTCAAAGAAACAGGAAAAACAGTTTCCCTGAGATCAGAAAGTGATGCTTAGAGCAAGAAAAGGAAAGTCAGAATAGGTTAAGAATGGTCAGAAAAAGATGCTTTTTTTGTCACTGTGGTCAAAACATGGTAGACTAACATAATTTGAGGATTAACAAATAGTATTAAAGAGTCTTCCTAAATAGGTATCTAGACTGCCTTAAAGTCTTCAGTCTTCTTATATTTCACTTATTTTTACAATCTACCTAGAATTTGGACCTGAAGCTTTTTTTCTTTGAGGAAAAAAACATGGTGGAGTGTCATGTTTCATTCACTGTCTCACATTATAAAGCTTTGTTGATGTGTTTACATTAATTTTTATATAATTATTCCTGTAGTTAATTCTGTTGTAGAAATATATTATAAATGTCAAATTTGATATTTCTTAATACGTTTGATTTAGGATGCCTTCATATTGGGAGAAAGCAAAATGTTTCCAACAGTGCAGTTCTAAGTCTGGCTTCTCTAAAACTATAAAAAAAAAAAAATTAAGATCCAGGACTCACTGAAATTCCATTCACCTTAAGCCCACATTTAGTTATTAATATCTTACTATAAGGGGGCTGGCATGGGTGAAGATGGTGAAAAGGGAGAAACCTCCAGTTACAAAGCAGAGTCCTGGGAATGTAACATACGTCATGGTGACTGTAGTTAATAATACTGTATTGTATGTCTGAAGGTTGCTAAGGGAGTAGATCTTAAAAATTTTCATCATATAAACTCTAAATGGATGAAAGACCTCAATGTGAGACAGGAATCCATCAGAATCCTAGAGGAGAACATAGGCAATAACCTCTTTGACATCAGCCACAGCAACTTCTTTCAAGACACATCTCCAAAGGCAAGGGAAACAAAAGCAAAAATGAACTTTTGGGACTTCATCAAGATCAAAAGCTTCTGCACAGCAAAGGAAACAGTCAACAAAACAAAGTGGCAACTGACAATGGGAGAAGATGTTTGCAAATGACACTACAGACAAAGGGCTGATATCCAAGATCTATAAGGAACTTCTCAAACTCAACACCAAAAAAAAAACCAGATAGTTAAGTCAAAAACTGGGCAGAAGACATGAACAGACACTTCTCTAAAGAAGACATACAAACAGCTAACAGACACATGAAAAAGTGTTCATCGTCGTTAGCCATTAGGAAATTCAAATCAAAACCACATTGAGATACCATCTTACACCAGTTAATATGGCAAAAATTGACAAGGCAAGAAACAACAAACGTTGGAGAAGTTGTGGGGAAAGGGGAACCCTCTTACACTGTTGGTGGGAATGCAAATTGGTGCAGCCACTTTGGAAAACAGTTTGGAGGTTCCTCAAAAAATTAAAAATAAAGCTACCCTATGACCCACCAATTGCACTATTGATTATTTATGCCAAGGATACAGGCGTAGTGAGAAGGGCCATATGCACCCCCATGTTCCTAGCAGCAATGCCTACAATAGCCAAACTGTGGTAAGAGCCAAGTTGCCCTTCAACAGACAAATGGATAAAGAAAATACAGTTCATATACACAATGGAATATTACTGAGTCATCAGAAAGGATGAATACCCAACTTGCATCAACATGGATGGGACTGGAGGAGATTATGCTGAGTGAAATAAGTCAAACAGAGAAAGCCAGTTATCATATGGTTTCACTTATTTGTGGAACATAAGGAATAGCATGGAGGACATTAGGAGAAGGGGGAAATGAAGGGGGAGAAATCGGAGTGGGAGATGAACCATGAGAGACTATGGACACCAGGAAGCAAACTAAGGTTTTAGAAGACAGGGGAGTGAGGGGGATGGGTGAGCCTGTTGATGGGTGTTAAGGAGGGCACAGATATTATGGAGCACTGGGTGTTACATGTAAACAATGAATCATGGGATACTGCATCAAAAACTAATGATGTAATGTATGGTGACTAACATAACACAAAAATAAATAAATCTCATAAGGGATAAACATTGTAACTGTGTGATGATGGATGATAGACTCATGGTGGTCATTTCACAATGTTGTACACATACCGAATCTTGTACACCTGAAACTAATATAATGTTGTATATCAGTTGTATCTCAATTTTTTAAAAACACCTTACTACACAACCACCATTATAAAGTACTTACACATAACTTTTGGCTCTTATTATCATTTTACTAACAATACTTAGCAGTCCCTGGCTCATAGTCAGTATTTAATTTTTGAATGAATAAGTAAGTGAATAAATAAATGAATGAAGGATAGAGTACCCAACTAAAGCTGTGTTTAAATGGCTAAAATCAGTTGAAAAATAGTGTGCCTTTCCTCCATGCTTCAATCCATCTATATTGTTCTAAGGCTTCTTTGCAGTTTTAAAGCCCTTTGACCTCTCACTGAGCAAAAGCTAGTTACCTTGGAGAATGTCCCTAAATTTAGATTTGGCTGATGTTTCTTCTTGATTTATGCATTTTTGTTAAGAATAACACTAAAGCTATACTGTATTCTTCTCAATGTGTCTTTTAAGGAAGCATATGATATAGATTGCTACTGATGATATTAACTTTTATCACTTGGTAAGATGCTATCTGCCAGGTTTCTCCATTGTAAAGTTAAATAATTTTTTTTTATACTCAATAACTAGTATTTTGTGGGAGGTACTTTGAAGCTTCATGAGGCTTTCTCTTCTCCACTGTTTATTCATTCATTAATTCATTCCTATCTGTTCGGATTCATGGGTTCCTACTTTATTCAAGGGGTTTCAGGCCATGACCATAATTCACAGACAGTCCCCAACCTATGGTGGTTGATTTACAATTTTTAGACTTTTTACAGTGGTGCAAAAGTGATCCGCATTCAGTGGAAACAGTACTTTGAATTTTGGCCTTTTCCCAAGCTAGCAATGTGTTGTACCTACTCTGTCATGATGTTGGACAGTGACAACAAGCTGCAGGTCCAGGTCCCAGTCAGGCACATCATCAGAGGGCTAACACCTGATACACTTAGAATCATTCTGCACCCATACAACATTATATTTGTCAGTTTCGGTACGGTTTTAAGTCAATTACATGAGCTGTTCATACTTTATTATAAAATTGGCTTTGTGCTTAGTGATTTTGCCCAAATGTAGGCTAATGTCAGTGTTCTGAGCACGTTTAAGGTAAGCTAGGCTAAGTTGTGATGTTCAGTAGGTTAGGTTTATTGGATGCATTTTTGACTTGGGATATTTTCAGCCCAGTATGGGTTTTTTGGGGACACAATGCCATTATAACTTGAGGAAGATCTGTATTTGAGTAATGGATCTTCCTGTATGTAATCAGTCTCCTGAAAGCTATGCCTTGGATATGCCATATCCCACTCTCCTTACCCCTAGCAAAGGAGAAGAAGAAACAGAGGTCCTACAGCCAATTTTTTTTTTAAGATTTTATTTATTTATTTGACAGACAGAAATCACAAGTAGGCAGAGAGGCAGGGGGAAGCAGGCTCCCTGCTGAGCAGAGAGCCCGATGCGGGGCTCGATCCCAAGACCCTGAGATCATGACCTGAGCTGAAGGCAGAGGCTTTAACCCACTGAGCCACCCAGGCGCCCCGTCCTACAGCCAGTTCTTGATTAATTGTTCTAAAAGAAGAGGACTTTTAGCATAAGTAACACAAAACAACAGCTTGCCTAGGATATAATAAGTGATAGTTTCTGAAATGTCGGAAGGAAAGAGGGAAGAGGATTCCTGGGAAAGCAACTTCTAGGAAGCTGAAAGTAGATGTCTTCCCCCACTGACTTTAATGCTGTCATAGTTTGTTTGTTTGTTTTAACTGTATTTCAATGTTTATGCTGAGCTTGATGCTGAAAGGATTTTAAATGGCTTAGAAAATTGCTATTGTGGGCAATAATTTTTAAATGGAGAGAAAAATAGCATACAGATGAGGTTATAGAAAAGAAAAAAATAATGCTATAAGATCTCTGGTGTTATATTTGAAGTTAACTATAAATTTGATCTTAAATTTAGCAACAAGTTCAAAGAGAACAAGCCAGTTATATGCTTCATAGTAGTCAGTTGCTTAGAAACAACTAAATCTGGGAATAAGACGGTTACTTTCTACTGTTTCATAAAGAGGATACTGTAGCATCATTATAGTAAGAATAGCAAGAAGTTTCATATGGCAGTTTTTTATAATCTCAAAGTGGGACATTTGCATAACCAAAAAATATTAGATAAGTGGCAAAATGCTTACCATTACAATATAGTCTTGAAAAAACCGTTCAAGGAAGGGGTACCTACTTAAGTCTTTTGCTGCTGAGATGTGAGAACAGAAAGTTGTGCTTTGGGTATGGCAGTAGGGAAGGTGTTGGTGAACTTGAGAAGAGGAATTTCAGTGAAATATTGGGGACTAATTTAATTGGAATTTGTTGAGGAGAGATGGTGAAGTAAGGAAGCAAAGAATATGAATGGAGATAATTCATTCTACAAGTGTTACTGTAGAGAATATTCAGGAAGACACAAGATGCGAGACCAAGGTAGGGTTTTTGTTTTTAAGATGTGAGACAATAGAAGACATTTGAATGCTGATAAAATAATGTAATAAGGAGGCAAAAATTGTTACAGATCTATGAGAGGGTAATCATAGGTTGAAGTCTTTGAGAAAGGAAGTTATATGGAGTCAAGGCCACAGGTAGAAATGATTCTTCTGTTGTAACTGGAGTAAAAGCAAAGGGTTTGGTTAGTCCTAGAAGCTGGCTATAGACTTTTTTCCACACTTTCCTTCTATTAAAAAACAAACAAGCAAAAAGAGCCTGGTTGTGAACTGCTCTAGGAAAATGGGCCATGTCAGAGGAATCTGTAATGACTGCCACTAGAGAGAAAAACCCATAGAGATAGCAGGAAGGAGATAACAGAGTTCGTGAAGAATGAGAGCTTAAAAACAAATTTCAATGAGTATAGGACTAATTACCATAAAATTCTAATGGCTTTGTTTTGGTGAGTTTTTCCAGTGTTGCTAAAAGTAACATTTAATAAGTTATTTTGAAGAAAAATTTGTACTATGAGTTTAATATAATTAAAATATATTAAAAATCAAAATATTTATTAAAAATTAAAATGGTATGAAAATTATTAAAAATTAATATTTAAAATCTAAAGTAGTAAGAGAAGACCAAGGATGATTTGTTTTCCTCTGATAATATTTAAATTCACATTTGAATTCATATTTTATATTTTGTGGGTATGACCAGACTTAAACAAATGGTCATCAATTTTAAATAAATACAAGCAAGAAATATTAATTGGGAAGTGAATTTGCAAGTTTCATTAAATGTAATGCATTTCTGTTATTTATCAGTGAATAATTTAAAAACTCCAACATGTGGGGCACCTGGGTGGCTCAGTGTAACCCACCGAAGCCTCTGCCTTCTGCTCAGGTCATGATCTCAGGGTCCTGGGATCGAGTCCCGCATCGGACTCTCTGCTTTGCAGGGAGCCTGCTTCCTCCTCTCTCTCTCTGCTTGCCTCTCTGTCTACTTGTGATCTCTCTCTCTCTGTCAAATAAATAAGTAAAATCTTTAAAAAAAAAAAAAATTCCAACATGTAATTAGTACAGTGGAGCTATTTTAATTTGCTTTGACAACCCTACACAATTCATAAAATTAAAATTACTTTCTTTTATTCCAGGTTGTCTGACTATATTTGTGGTAATTATTTTTGTGAAAAGTGGGTATAAAAGACAATAATACCATAAGCAATGGGTAAAACACGAACTTACTAGAGTATACTTGGATTGGAGTGTATATGTGTGCAGTGCATTGGGTTTAATGATAGTACATTTAAAATTGCTATGCCAAGGGCAGTAGACTTTACAGCAACATAGAGAAGTTTAATAACCATGAAATGCTGAAAGGCCAGTAAAGACTAAAGCTTTCTTTAGTCAACAGTAAAGCGAGAATGCAAAGACGTTTTTATTCTTTATTGCCCCAGGTAAAAATGTCTCTAGAAACAGATAAGTGATGACAAAGCTTTGATGTTAATAAACCCAGATGGAAGTAAAAAATCAAAGTGTGTAAATGGCTAGATTATGAAAAGAAAGATGACACAGTTATACCCTGTAATTAGATGTAATTTGTGCTTTTGGCATAGCCAGTTGTCCTACACGAATGAGAGGTTGTCTTACTTTCCTTCCTTGTATAATAGGAGGACAGTACTTGTATATCCTACTGTAAATCTTCTGTGGTACTTTTCTCAGGGGTAGGGGGACCAAGGAAAAAAAGAAAAAACAAATTGTAATATCAAAGCAGAAGTATATTTTAATCTTTCCTTTGGCAATTACATTTGTTTAGCTGAACCCAAGTAAAAAATTCCTATTTGCCCTTACTCTATAAAACATAGGTTCTAGTAGGTCATGTGTACAAATTAATGATCTTGTTATTGTGAATTTTAGAGTTTTATGAATTATAACAGTGTATAAACCTATTGTAAGCCACCAGTAGTGGCAATATATGAATTAAAATTTTAAAAGATTGAATGAAATAAGATTGTTAAGTGTTTCAAATTATAAATAATTTCACTCTAGAAATAATACTTAATAAGTCAAATGTTTAAGTACAGCCTGGTCCATGTGGAAAATTTTTATCTACATCTATGAAAGTTGCATGAATGTGTGATACGTACAATAAAAGTTGTGGTCACAGTTAAGAAATACAGCCATATAAAGTCTTAAATTTATCCACATACATTGTATGAGTCATGTATTACGTATTAGAAACTTTATACCTTGTTATCCTATTACATGTGAGTTCCAAGCATCTCCGTCCTCAGTTCTTCATGACTTAGCTGGTATCTACCTTGGAAATGGAAATCGTTTTTTATATTAGATAAAATAAACCTTAAATAGTAGAAGTGCAGTGTTTTTTTCATAAATTGCTCTAGATATTTCAAAGCAGAACGTGACTGACTTAGTAAATCTGGGAGTATCGTGCCATTTTTCTCACTTGCTAGTATACACAATTAAAAGATTATACATAAGAAATTTTAAATGGGTTGATTTACGTATTTGTGTGTGTGTGCAATGTAAATACCAAGAAATTAAATAATACTACTAAAAGTGTTTTAAAGACATTTTTATTTTCAGTTTAATTTGGTCATAATTGCCTAGTTAAGAACCAGCTCAAATCAAGCCCTAATATGGCTTCTGCCTGTTTAAACCCAGTCCTGGGGAGTTGCTTGGAATTGCTCCAGGGTTGAAGTCTCTGTCAGGAGACTGCTATTGTAGTATAGCACTACTTTTATGTGTTGCTTCAGTATGTGTCCCGTAGCTGTGGCTTGCTTACTGCAGAGGAAGAGCAGTAAACAGCTGAGCACCTCCTAAAGACTCATGTGATTATCAGTCCTACATACATCAAAGTATAATGTGAAAGCCTCTTCTAGTAGACATACCAAGTGTAAGATACATTAATGGCAAGCCAGGAAAGAATGATTATAAACAAACATTGGGCTTTAATCAGCAAACCATTGCAATAGAAAGTGGACCGTCAGTGGTATAATATTAGTCAAAGACACAAACGTAATATTACTAATCATGTTTTATTTGTAATTGACTTTTTTATGTAGTGCAACAATTGTTTTTAAATTAGGACTTTGAGTTTCAAGAGTATACTTGACCACTAGTAGGCAGTGATTAAATCCTTCTTAAATTACAGTCGTGAAAAAAGATGGCTTCTTGAAACCCTGTCAAAATACTATTTTATTATGGTTATTGAAATTCCTTGAAATATATTAGGAACAGAGTTGGAGCAGTTGGCTATATCTTGATTCTTAAAGATTACTTATATTGGCTTTTTTCTTGAAATTTGTGTATATTATAGAAGATTGAAAAGGCAAAAAGGATTTTGTAAAAGCCATCTTCTCTTTACTATGACTTCAAAAAACTTGTCATTGTTGAAGTTTTGGATTTTACATCTTGAGGAGAAAGGCTTTTCTTAAAATTTTACAAGATGATATTATTAACAAAGTATTATTTTTTCATGTTATAGAAATAAAGTTAATGAAAGTGTGCTGTCCTTGCCCTTTTAGGGACTATCTCTTACCCCATATCCTTGTTGCCCAGTCACTCCTTATCCATATTTCTCTTTAGTTTTTCTGCTGAAAGCTGTTAAGTATTTATTATGCTTAGTGTGATAACAGTTTCCTAATATAGGGTAGTGCCTAGTTTGGGGATGGCAACCTGCAATAGCTTTGGCACCGTATCAGTGGAAAAGTATAGTGATACAGAAATCAGAATTGTGAGTTATAGTGTTGTATTTCATTTGCACCTCAATTTTTAAAGAATTGTGCAGATAAACATATAAGATTTTATTAAGACCAAGCTTTCATTTGGAATGTGTATATAGCAGAGATGTCCTTTAATACGTTGCTTTGTTCGGGCTAGACTGCAGTTCTGTATTCTTAAATTAATCTTCTTTAGCTGGTGGAAAATGGAAGACATTTTTAAAGGACCTAGAATTAATAGACTTCTCATTTTATAGTTCTGTTTTGGAAGCTTTTTTTCCCTTTTAATTTTTAAGAGATCCCTACAGGGGCCCCTAGGTGGGTCAGTCAGTTAAGCATCTGCCTTCAGCTCTGGTCATGATCTCAGGGTTCGAGGATCAAGCCCCGTGTTGGGCTCCCTGCTCAATGGGGAATCTGCTTCTCCCTTTTACTCTCCTCTGTGTTCTTTCTCAAATAAATAAATAAAATCTTTTAAAAAAGAAAGAAAAAGAAAAATCTTTGTCTTGACCCCTGAGAACTTTAAAATCTTACATAAGAAAACAAAACCAGTGACAACCTGTAGTTGATGATAACTTGTTACATATGTACTTTAAGGGTAGTCATGGACAGAACTAGTACTTGGGTAATCTTGTTAAAATTTATTGTCGATCATTATTCCTGTACTCTTTATAACTAAGAGAATAACTCTAGTTAAATCTTGGGAAGCATGGGGGAAAGAAGAACAGATATATTTGTAGGCTGGAATAAACAGAGTTGAAAGTGCTGAAATGATTCAGGGAACCCAAATCTTCAAACTTGAATTGTTAGGGAGGTCCCAAAGAGTAACTGAATATTTAAAGACTGGAAAATTAGTTTCTGTAAAATTAGTTTCTAAATATTTATGGCTATTGTTTACATACTTTTAACTTAAAAACTTTTAAAAAACTTATGTATGGGGGCGCCTGAGTGGCTAAGTTGGTTGGACGTCTTGGTTTCAGCTTGGGACATGATCCTTGGGTCATGGAATCGAGCCCTGCATGGTGCTCCTGACTTGGCACAGAGTCTGCCTGCGACTCTCTTTCTCTCCACCTATGCCCCTCCCCACTCCTCTTTCTCTTGCTCTCTAATATAAATGAAGTTTTTAAAAAATACTTTATATATGTAATGTGTATTACCAATATTAGTAATATTCCAATGGACTTATAAGTAGACTCCTTAGGCTCTGAGAATTTGAATAACTGAACCCACTCACAGGCTAAAGGGTAAAGAGAATAAACTTGAAGGCACTCCCTCAGACAACAGGCCTTTAATATTTAAAGGAGAAGGATATGGTAATTGACAAAGGTGGTGTACCATTTATAAAACTATACACAGGATAAGCTAGTGTAATAAGGCTAACAGAACATAAACTGGGCTAGAAAAGGGAATGTACAAAGAACAGAATTGAAGAACTAGTGAGAAGGCAAAGCAAATATCAAAAAATAAAGGTAAATACCTTAAATTATCTGATTTCAGGGTAAAATCATTGAAAAGCTAAAGTAATGCAGTGAGACACAATAAAAGAAGTGAACTAGGGGCGCCTGGGTGGCTCAGTGGGTTAAGCCTCTGCCTTCGGCTCGGGTCATGATCCCGGGGTCCTGGGATCGAGCCCCGCATCGGGCTCTCTGTGCAGCAGGGAGCCTGCTTCCCTTCCTCTCTCTTTGCCTGCCTCTCTGCCTACTTGTGATATCTCTCTGTCAAATAAATAAATAAAAATCTTTAAAAAAAAAAAAGTGAACTAGAGGTTAACTTTAGATAAAACATTTCATAATATGAAGAAAAGCAAATATTAAGAAGCCAGAAGAGAAGAGAGATGTATTCTAAAAAATCGGAACAGAGGCTCTAAACTCTATACCACATGGTCATATTTCTTGGTATTCATAACTCCCTGCAATTTCATGTGAAAATTGTATATGTACTTCTAGAACAAAGCATGTACCTTTTATTACATTGTTAATGGATTCACAACCTATTCAAAGATTGACAGATCAGCAAAAGTGATAATATGGTGAAATACAATGACTAGTAAATAAAACGCTCCAATTTTAAGTACTGCCCATATTAGAATAGTGTATATAGTTAACTAACTTTAAATAAGTGAAGTGAATGTCAGACTGAGTCTCTTTTGAACATGTAGTTGTAGGGATCTCTCTCTCCCTCTCTCTCTCTTTTTTAAAGATTTTTATCTATTTATTTTAGAGTGAGCACAGAGGAGAGGGAGAAGCAGACTCCCCACTGAGCAAGGAGCCCAGTGCGGGACTTGATCCCAGGGGTCTGAAATCATGACCTGAGTGGAAGGCAGATGCCCAACTGACTGAGGCATACCAAGATAAAGATTGTTCTTTAACATGCACCCAGACAACTTCATATTTAGTACACACCTCACTGTTGCCTAGGCAAATGCTAAGAATTCTGCTAACTTAGTAAATGAAAATTCTTTTCCATTTATTTATTTAGCAGTTATTTACTTTAGTTATGCTTGGTGCTACCTTAAAGCAAAATAATAATAATAATAATAATAAACGAAAAAAACAAAACCAAAACATTCTGTTTGGTATTCCAGTCAGTATACAGCAAATTCTATTATGGAATATTTTTAAATCTTTCCTGTTGGACTATTTTCAGAAATTACTGAATGAGAGCATGGATATCTTCTCATGAAATTTGTCCAAAGAATAAGGTAAAAGCAGAAAGGGAAATTTTGGCAAATCTTTGCCAGGTCTTAAGTGATTTACTTGAATAATAAATTAATTTGCCAAAATAAATAGTCATATCTGTGTATTAGTTGTCTTTTTGTTGTGTAATCTATATATTACTTTATTTACTGGTAATGTAATTTATAAACATCAACAGAAATACAAATGGCATTCATCTTAGTACCTTTGCTAGTAGACTCTACCTGTTTTGCTAGTGGTTGGTAAAATGTCTGGCTCATCCCCTGCTCATTTCCTACAAGTACATTCTAATAGTAAAATCTTATCGTAAATATACTGTATTAAGTTATGGCAGTAAACTCCAAGCCAAAGCTGAAAAAAATCCTTTAAAACCTAAACCAAACATGCTCTAAAGCCTGAAATCCGTTAGATCATTCATTCATATTCACAGGAGAGTGTGAAGCAGCTGGTATAATCCAGTTTCAGAACATTCTGTTTCTGATATTCCATGATTTCTATGCTAGGCAAAAAATAAGGCAATGTTCTTTGGTATGGTTAACACTGCTGCCACCTGTCAATGGCTTTACCTCTTTCCTCTTGTTAATTGAAGGCATTTTTTTTAATCTGAAGTACTTAACAGGATGCAGTAATTTGTGGTTATAATAAAAGGAAACAGGGCATTTATTTCCATTTGTGTGCAAACTTCTTTATTGCAGTTGCACACAACAAAGTATATACATAGCTATCTAAAGATATTTCAATAAATTAATAGGGTTTAACACATGTAAACACAGAAAACAAACTTTTGCATATTCAAAACCAAAAATCTTTTTATTTTTTTAATGTCACACTTTGAGTTGGGAATTGATTCCCATTTATAAAGATTCATGCATTCCTGCCACATTTTTTTTTTTTAAACCATTTAGCAATATTAACCATGTCATAGGCACTGGTGATACAGAGAGGGGGGAGAATAGATGTTTTCTGTTCTTAAAGATTTCTTTATATTGGGCCACAGACAATTCTAATTCTAGTACGGAATCATTAGGACTTAATAAAAATTTGCTCAGAGTTCTCTGTGCTTCTACTGAGAGGCTGCCTAACCTAAAATGGGTACTTGAGAAAGGACTCCTAGAGCAGTTAACTACCAGAATTCTTAACAAACAAGTTAGCCAAATGAAAAAAGGAACAAGAAATAACTGACTATATTACATGCTTAGCTCTGTGAAGTGTTTTAATTACAATTAGAAGTAGTAAGTGGTTTCTCCTGGAAAGGTATGCAGTAAAGGCTTATTGAAGCTCATTGAAGGGTAGCCAGGTCAGTATTGAAGCTAAGGACACCAGCAAGCCAGTCAGTTTAGGAAAATTATGTTAGCAATAAACAAAACTAAGGTTGACATTTTAAGTTAGTACAATATATATTTTGCACAAAGACCCAGTACATTAAAAAAAAAATAGTAACAATAGAATTTTTAAATAGACATGTGATTTTGTTTTCAATAAGAGATTGCAAATCTGCCCCTTCATTAAGGTTTTCATTATCTTTCCATTTACCTGAAGAATTTTTTTTTAAGAATTTGTTTTATTTTTTGTTTTGGGTATAATTTCTGTTTGTATGCAAACAACATATTGCTGTTTTCAAAAAATAATTCCAGTCTTTGACCAAATTTTGGGTAGGGTAAGGGTATGGAGCTTAAGGTACTTGGTGATAGGCAAATTGCTATCAGTATTCAGCCACAGGCTTTACACAACCATCCTTACAGTGGGTTTCCTGTTAACTGAGGGGACAGACAGTGGATATGGAAGTCTGAGTAGATCACAGAGAATGTGGGATCCTGGGGGAAAAGCAGTGCAAAATACCATAGGAATGAATTACTTTCCTTCTGCAGTCCCAAACTATAAAATACTTAGAGCTACAAACTGCAGCTTTTCCTATGAAGGGGTGGGAGGGAGGAGAGAGGGATCCTTTAATCCATCCCTTCTTTACTCCAAACTGTGTCATGTATTAGAGGATACAATATCCTAAATGTTGTTATCTCTAGTGGTATCCTCTGTTTATGACTCAGTCCTCTGATAGCAGCACTTTCCCCAGGCTTACTTGAAATTCTTGGTTTTGAGGAGACCATTTTGCATGGATATATAAGGTTCCAGAAATCAGATCCATCTTCCATTACAAAAGGTTCCTTGTTACTGCTATGCTGCCCAAAGAAGATCACAATCTAGATAAATTTATTAATATTAGACCTGTTACTAGTTTTCTACTTAAGTTTAATTTTGTCATCTTGGAAAATATTAGTCTGGTATGTATCTCATTTTCAAAAGTTTAAGAAGTCAAAATGTCATGGTTGATAAATAACATGAGAAATAGTTATCATAGTTTGAAATTTATCCTTGTGAGACATACACATCTGCTAAATGCTAGTTGTTCCTTTCATACTACTGTCTAGCACTTCCCACCTTCCATTCCATTGTGCTTCCCCCACTAGAAAGTGAATGTCTCTTAATTTACCTGTATTCAATGCTTGGTCTTAGGAGATACGTGATATTTATTAAATAAGTTTGTGTTGAATAGTTGTAGAAACAGTTCACAAAGTAGTATTTACCGTCTCCTGTTGTGGGGGTCAGAGCTTTGGGGGGTCGGGAGTAATAAGCTGAAGTAACTCCATCATTTCTTAAGAAAAAGTTATTTAGTTAGGGTTTCAATGAGGGATATCGATGAAACTTTAGGAGGGTATTGAACTTTTAAGTTAAAACTCTATACTTTTTTTTTTCAAACATGTAAAGCCTAATTTAAACCTTTCATTAAGAGCATAAACAAAAATGTATGTAGTTATGTGCCTCCTTGTAAGGTAATTATGGAAGAAGGGAAAGTGAGTATTCTGCTCAGTGATCTCATCAGGAAAGAGAAACCAGTTAATAGAAGATGCTTATTTTTTTACTTATCAGCATCTCCTGACAGTGGCCACTTCTATATACAGAATTCTGTGTGTGTGGGGGGTTATTAATTAATATATGTAAGCACGTGCCATTTCATTACCATGTTTATCTAAGAAAAGTCACACTAGCTTTCTTTCAGTATGTGGGAAGAAGTCTAGACTAGGCTATCACAAGATCAGACAATGTTCAGAAGCCACCCAGTGTAGTTCCCAGAGCTTCCAGGTCTCCCAGGAGGGAAGTTTGTCTCCTTAGCTAATACTCTGTCATTTTGTAGAGTTTATTGTAAAGTACTGCTTAAGCAGTAAATATTTCTAATTTAGTCTGACACTACTTTGTTTCATGTACAATAAAATCTCCCCAATTCAGAACAAAATGGAGAAGTTTTAATGACTGAAATTTTCCAGTTGTAAAGTTTTCTTAAGAAGATGGTCTTTCAGTTAGCCACAGAAAGTTCAAAGACAACAAAGCAATTACATTGTATCCAGATTGTTACAAATCCCAAAATAAAGGTCCCAAATGAATATGGTTTCACTACATTTTATCTAATGCATTGTAGGGTATATTGGATATATTAAAAGCATTGCAAGGAAGGCTCTTTCTTTTCTCACTTTCTTCCTGAGAATGCAGAAACCAAAGAATGTCCAACAAAGAACAGAACTAACTTTTTCAGATTTGTCAGTTCATGGATAAAAAGTAGAGACAGAATGGTGAAGCACCTGTTGCTTTAAAGGCAATAAACTAGGGAAATGTTTTAACAGAAGTCATCAGCTTTCAAAGATCTCTTTTATCCAGCTCACATCACTCATTGCCCTTAATTCCTTTGTCACATTTTTTCCTGCCTTACAAGTAATCCTTGAAATCCATGGAGCATTTTATATATAACCAGAACCATGTGGATGGGTCTCACGTGTTCAGTTTAACCCCAAATCCCAGCATTTCTGCTGCCCCTCCTTTCCCATGTATTTAGTTTTAGATGCAGGTCTGAGAACAAATAGTTGTGGTAATAGGAATTCATCCCACTGCCATCACTTTCCACCTACCAAGACTCTAAATTCAGTCTCTGGTGGGTTTCAGATAACAGAGAGCCACCAACAGGCCCTCTGCAGCTCTTTGATCTCCACCACTGTATTCTATACTCTTCTTTCTGGGGAGCTAGTTCCTCTGGCAGCTGCTTCCCTCATGCCAGGCCATTGGTTATTTATGTGTAACAGTATACATTGGCCAACGGAGTAGATTTCTAGAAATTTCTTATGAAATCTCATTATTTAGATAAAGGTTAAAATTAATATTGTTTAGTCCATTCCTAATGGAACAGTTCTCTTGAACATCAGTAAGTAAGTTGAGATGAGGAGGGGCAGAAAGTTCTTTCCAGCCCTTCAGGTTGAGTAGCTTCAGTGTGCTATCCCCTGGGCACTGCTTTCATTTCCTCCACATAACGTGTAAGAGTGATACATGTCTTTTAAGGATAACCTTAGAAATAAATGACATCTTTTATTGTGCCTTTTTGGTTTTTTGGTATTAACCCTTTAGAAAACAGTTTTTAAGATATCCAGCAATAGAGTCATCATGGTTTTAACCTTACTTAGGTTTTCTACCTTATTTAGGTTTTCTGAAAGAGACTAAAACTGATCTCCCCTGGAGTCTTCTAGGATTATTCAAACCCAAAGTACATACGCTTAGGGCAGGGGCAAACAGAGTAGCAAATTCAAGTCTTCATTTCAGTAGGTTTTTTTTTTCCCCACTGTATTTTGGAAATTGATGTTTGATTTTGCTCTTTCTTATCCTAGAGCATAGCAGTTACTCATATGTTGAGTCCTTCTTGTTTGTCGTAAGTGTGGATATTCTTTTCTGTGATTGCTTTTCTATGTGATTTTCTTTGCCTTCTGTGTGATTTTTTTTTTCCTATCACATAGTCCATATATTTTCCACAAGGTTGATTCTAAAAGTATTTTAAGGTTTATAATGGTGTCTTCCCCTTATTTAACTAGGCCATCTCCCTTTTCAGGTATTTATTTCTATTGTCTTGCATCTTATCTTTAATCTCTGATGTCATAAAGTTGCCACTTTCATTTCCTATAACTTTTTCATGTTTTCTTTCAGAATGTGATTTTCATTGTTCATTGTTTCTTATTGCTCATCTTCATTTTTTCCCACAGAATTTGCATAGGCCCATCACTACATTTTAAACAGACATTCCAGCCAAGTATGTTGTTTGCCTAAAACAAAGTGAATGTTTGACTCTTTTCCATCCTGATCTAAGCACTGTTTTTATCTTTGTGTTAGAATATTAGCCAATGAACAGGATGTTCACAGTTATATCAACTGTTCAGTCATTTAGCTGCCTGAGGGATCTGTGGTCATGAATACAGTATTTCCCCTCTGCTCAACCAAGTCATAACTTGCTGATTCCAGCCCACCTTTGATAGAACAGAGGAGGGATAAAAGGGCAGCTGTTGGGCCTATAGTGAATGCAGAGAGTGACAGGAGCTCCTTTTCTCTGGCCTGCACTGTCCCTTCAAACTGGGAAACACCAGTGACAGCACTACCCCTGTCCCATGTGGTAACTTTGTACAGATGAGAAAAACATATCCCTTCCTCAGTGCACTTTGCTTCCATTTGCTGACTAACTGCATGGTGATTCCAGTGAATGGTGCCCCTTAAAGTTGTGTAGTGCACACAGCTCTACATAGAGTGGCCCTAATCAGTGAGGAATTTGAGGATTTCAACCTCTCGTTTGCCTTCATGGTCCTCTTTTCTCTGGAAGAAGAAACTAATTTTCAGTGCCATTGTTGTCTTACAGTTTAATGCAGATTATCAGAAGATCCTTCTAGGACCAGTTTAAAGTAGGAGGTTAGGAGCTAGCAACAGTATGGCTCTACTTACTGCTTTTTGGGTTGTCATGTTGTGGGAGGGAGGTTTTAAGAACTTTTTACTTAGCTCTTTCAGTTTGTTGGGTTTTGTTTTTGATTTTGTTCTGTTTTGTTTTTTAATGACCCTTTGATTTTATTAAGAGTTAACTCTCTCTAGAAGGCACCTTACATCCCCTTTTTAAAGGAAACTAGTATAAAGAATTGTCTCAGATTTTATTTTCAAGTGGATTATTATATTGATTGAGATAAAAACCAAAAATCCGAAGGAAAAAAGGGAAAACTTGTTTATGTAGTAGATCCTTTAATACCTGGAGAGTCCAACTTCCACTGGTGCTGATATTCTCTTCAGAGCCTTGAAACAGCCCTCAGTACTTACAAGGATTTTAGACATGAATATTGATATTTATGCTGACATTTATATCCTAAATAGTTTAAAATTATGGTTTGCTTTTTAATGCTTTTTATTTTTGAAAGGAATTGATTTAGCCCTAGGAAAAAGCAGTCATATTTCTCTTGACATCCAAACCTATATGTCATCATACTGAAATGCCATTTGTGGTTGCTTTTCCTGTAAGTGATACCTCATTATGACTAAGAATACACTAGTGGTAAGTTCTTTTAAAGGTGTATATTAATTATATTGGAAAGATAAAAAGATTTGTATCCTGTGGTCTAATTTTATTTGACATGTAGTAGTATTTATGACAAGCCCAACTATATCTACTTATATTTTTTGAAAGACATTCTGTTTTCAGTCCTGATTCTAATCACTTTCAGTTTATATAAACATAGCGCTGGTGTTTTTATATAACAGGCACTCTGCAAAGTACTTTGGATATATAGTAGAATCAGTAATGCTGAATCTGTGTAGCATCATTGGGAGTGTGCATGTGAGTGAGTCTTCCAGATGACTAAAATTACCCTTGTAAGTAATTAAATATCCCTTTTATGCAAGATATGCATTTAAAACAGTTAAACTATGTTACATATTTTCATACATTTTTAACAGAATATTCTCTACATAATTAGTAGTTTCTCGGTGCCTGAAGATCATCACCATAAATAGACCCAGAGGCCACTGATTGGTTCTTTAATAGTGATTGGACCAGACTGTTGCCGCTATGTCTGTTTTATATTATTTTTCTCTCCTGTCACTGTCATGCTATTTAGATCTCCCTTCTGCCGTCAGTATATGTGACTCTAATATGTATAACTCAATGTTTTTAATCTGCTGGGATTTTGAAACTTAAAAACCCAAGTTTTTGATTGGGTTTTTGATTTGTTAAACCCTATATTAGATTGATGTATAGGTTAAAAGTAAGTGCTGAATCATGGTATAAGATATCCTATAGAGTCAGTTGTGTAGGTTCCAGTGTCTTACATATATGATGACTGTTGTATAAATTAACAAAAGAAAATGTTGGTAGCCAGGATGATCTTTCCAGTAGAGTATGTCTGCTATTTCCTCTTTGATCCATTTTTTTCATGTACCCCAGAGACCTACACCAAAGCTCAGAACTGACTTTAGTATAATTTCTGTACTGTAGTTTCTTGTACTCCTCTTTTATGATCTGGTTCAACTGTCTCCTGCTCTGTGATGCCTTTCTTAAGTCTGCCAAATAGTAAAGCAGTTAATTGGTCCCCTCTCTGCCTTCTCACAGGTTTTTTTTTTTTTTTATGTATTTCTATTAGAGTATTTGTTGAAATTATGATATCATAGTCATAATAGCTAACCTTCTGAAGCACTTATTATGTACCAGGTGTTATGCTAAGGGCTTTATGTGTATTATTGCATTGAATACTCATTCTTTAAAAGACCCTTTGAATAATTCACAGAGATGAAAAGGTACAGCATGGGGAATATAGTCAGTAATATTGTAATAACTTGTATGGTGACAGATAGTGACTACATTATTATGGTAAACATTGATTAATGTATAGAATTGTTGAATCAGGGGTGCCTGGGTGGCTCAGTGGGTTAAAGCCTCTGCCTTTGGCTCAGGTCATGGCCCCGGGGTCCTGGGATTGAGCCCCACATCGGACTCTCTGCTTGGCAGGGAGCCTGCTTTCCCCTCTCTCTCTCTCTGCCCGCCTCTCTGTCTACTTGTAATCTCTGTCAAGTAAATAAATAAAATCTAAAAAAAAAAAAATTGTTGAATCAATATGCTGTACACCTAAAACTAATATAACATTGTATGTCAATTATACTTTTTTTAATGAATAAAAAATAAATGAAAGACCCTTTGAAGTAGATAATTACTATTTTCTCCATTTTCCAAAATGGGGTTAAGTGAAGGAGAAGGAAAATATAACTTGGCCAAGTGGTAGAGCTGGGATTTAAATCCAGGCAGTTTGATTCCAGTTTCCACATTTTTCATACCTATCAGATGAAGCACAGAGAGGTAACTGGTCCAAAGTCACATATCTAGTAAGTGACAGAACTCAAATTTGAATACCAGGCAGTTTGACCTCAAAGACAGTGTTCTAAATTATTTATTTTCAATCCAACACTCCTCTTTGTAAATTCCTTAAAGGAAGACCTCATAATATCCGTCATAATGTCTATAGAATGTGAAACATAAGGGGTTCTTAAAAAAGGAGGGCACTTGATGTAATAAGCACTGGGGGTTACATGCATTCTACCCATGTGACTAATCACTGAATTCTACCATGAAACTAATAATACACTATATGTTAACTAACTTGAAATTAAATTTTTTTTTAAGATTTTATTTATTTGACAGAGAGAGATCACAAGTAGGCAGAGAGGCAGGCAGAGAGAGGGGAGGAAGCAGGCTCCCTGCTGAGCAGAGAGCCTGATGCGGGGCTCAATCCCAGGACCCTGGGATCATGACCTGAGCCACCCAGGGACCCCTGAAATTAAATTTTTAAAAGAGATTCTTAAATGTTTGAGAATGAATTAATGGACTTTTCACTGCCTGATATGTAACAGTACTAATAAGCTAGGGTTTGCTTTTATATCTTTACTCTCAGGTAAAACTTTAATATTTTGACCTTTATTATTCCTCGTCATCTCCCTCCAAACTGGTATTCTAACTATACTTACCAAAGTCTACAAGCCACTGTCTTTGCCTTAGTTCAGTTTGTCAAGTCCAACCTACCACACATAGGCCACACATATGCCAAAGTGAAAAAGAGACTAAAGGAAATGAGTATCTGCAACAATATCAGTAACAATAATAACAATAATAGTTCAGGGAATATGAAAACAGCAGCTAACAATTTTTTAAAAGGCCCTGAAAACTCCTGATTTTGGGGTGTCTGGCTGGTTCAGTTGGTAGAGCATGCGACTCTTGATCTCAGGGTTTTAAGTTTGAGCCCCACATTGGCTGTAGCGATTGCTTAAGTTAAATTCTTTAAAAATAAATAAAGCCATCTAAAACATGCAAGGGAAGGATACAAAGGAAGGGGAGGTGGGAAAAGAGAGAGCATGCAAGGATGTGAGTAGGAAAAGCACAGAGATGAAAGAAAGGGTTGGGGAGGAATGGAGAATTGTTCATTCCTGACAATTAAATCCATCCAGTCAGTCTGAGGTTTGATCAAAATGGTTATACAGGGGCGCCTGGGTGACTCAGTGGGTTAAAGCCTCTGCCTTTGGCTCAGGTCATGATCCCAGGGTCCTGGTATCAAGCCCCACATCGGGTTCTCTGCTCCGCAGAGAGCCTGCTTCCTCCTCTCTCTCCCTGCGTGCCTCTCTATTTATGATCTCTGTCTGTCAAATAAGTAAATAAAAATCTTTTTTTAAAAAAATGGTTATACAAATGAAGTTAGGCAGGAATAGTCTTACAGGTAAACAGAAATAACAAATTAAATGTAATATTACATGTCATATGTTTATACTTCAATAGAAATGGTAAATTAATCGTCTAAATTCCATGGAGTAAGCATACATATATAATGCACATCAATTATACTAGTGGTCTTTTAAAACGTACTTTAAAATTCACCTACTGGGCACCTGTTTCACTTGGTTAGAAGAGTGTGTGACTCTTGATCTCGGGCTCATGAGTTCAAGCCCCATGTTGGGTGTAGAGATCACTAAAAAAATAAATAAACTTAAAAATTCAACTATTGTATGATAAAGGTGGCCTAAATAAAACTGATTTGTTGGTTCATCAGCTTGGAATTACAAAAGCTCTAACAGTTAGCTCTAGCTCTAGCTTTAAAACAGTATTTTTTCTGTCTACATAAATTCTTTTGTAGCAAGGAAACATATTAGAAATCCTGCTTTTAAGTTTGATTGAACAAGAGCAGTAATACATATCATTTAGGAAATAGACAACAGTTAGTCCAGGCCTCAAAGGTGTCTAATTCTTATAGTCATTTTTTTATTCTCTAGAGTCTAGCTTAAATCTCACTGTTTTCATGAGCTTCCTTAGCCATCATTACCCACAATACTTTCTTTCTTTCCTAATTTATATAATTCTTAGAGCAGCTAGTATAGGATAGTGGTTGAGACTGGGGTTGTCATACCACCTATGCTGTCAGTTGACTTGCTGTGTTAATCTAGGCAAGCTGGTAAACCTTGACAAGCCTTGGTTTCTTCTTTTGTAATTTAAGGTTGATAAAGATGATGTCTCTCCTTTGGGTTATTATGAAGGTTGAGTGAGACCATGTATGTAAAGATGTTAGCACCTTGCCTTGCATATACTACATGTTTAGTTAACATTAGCTATTACTGTTAGGATTAACAACTGCACTACTGCCACCGTAATTCATATGTGTTCTGTCTCTTCCTAGAGTGTCCTCAAGTTCGTAGATGTTCAATTAAGTATTTACTTGAAGGGTGGATGAGGATGCAGGGAAAGACCAGTAGTTAGAGATTGTAACTTGGGGGCTTCCACTTTATATTCCATAAGAGAAGTGATAGGATTAGAATCTACAGTGGTGGGGACCTCCAGGTGATAGCTAGGTACTCAATAAGCAGAATGTGAGAGGGAATAGAAAGGATTAGAAAAAAGGGAAACATTAGTAGTGCTGACATTGGAGTTAAAAGATTTGGGGATTGGAGAATAAGTCTCTTTATACCATGAAATAGCAGGAATTAAAGGCCACAATACCAGGTTGATTAGATGGTTAGATGGTTGAATATCACACCATCTACTAATAGAGTCATAGTAGTAGGACAAATTTTTTGGAGGTCATTTGTTTATAAATGACTTTCTAAGTTCATGGCCTGTAATTCAAATGACAACTTTAAGCTCAGAAATCAGCCCATGAAAGGGAGTTTTAATTTTACCTCCTCCACTTTTTCTTATTCACTGGAGAGGATAATTAACCAAAGTTGGAAGGGATGACAATTCTTCTTCTCGAGAGTCTTGAGAAATGTCATGCTTGTGCAAGTTATAGACATACAGGCATGTGGAAAATGGTAACAATGAAATAGGGTGTTTTTTTGGATCTAAGTATCCTAGAAGGAAAAAAATTGGATTTCTTTGAGAATAGTTTTCATGTCTTGCTATCAAAGAGTGTGAAGTTTGTGCTTTTACTTCCTGGTCATTTTTAATATACCAGGAAATAATAGGACTGCTGCAAGATGGAGGACAACATGAAAACCAAGAGAGGCAGAATTAACAGCAGTCCGTCCTGTTATGAGACCATTTGAGGAGGAGAATAAGTGAGTAATTGACTCCTTTTAGTTGGTTAGAATTCAAAGTTTGTTTATTGACACAAGAAAGAAAGGAGTTGGGTAAAAAGGTACTCTCTTAATTAGTCAGGAACAACTTAGATATTAGGAAGTATAAAGAAAGGCAGCATTTGTTTAAGGATTTGGAAATATACTGTATT
Source organism: Lontra canadensis (assembly GCF_010015895.1). Lineage (NCBI taxonomy): Eukaryota > Metazoa > Chordata > Mammalia > Carnivora > Mustelidae > Lontra > Lontra canadensis. The sequence continues at coordinate 2,523,704 of NW_022631097.1, read as the reverse complement.
TCCATGTGGGTTAGTTATTTTTGTTACTCTCTTAATAGGCTACATATTAATTTTAGTATAAATAGAATTGTTCTATAAGCTAATAATGTATACGCCCTTACTCAACTTCTTTCAGTTTTTCTAATATACTATATTCTCTCTCATATCTAGGACTTTGACAGTCCTGTGACATTTACTGAGAAGGTTCTCACCCACTCTCCCTTTCCTGTCTCATTTGTGTGCTTTCTGTAATTTTACTGCCAAAGCACTTAGTGTGTTCTGGTAGAAATTAATGTTAGTCTTGTTTACCACTGTTTTCCTGCATATATTCAGTATCAGTTCATTAAAATAATAATATATCTATTACTGTATCTGCCTCACATATAAAATGTTCAGAGTATTAATAAAATTCAGTTTTCTGATTATTATGATAAGAGTATGGACTCATGTAATTAAAACATGCCTCTTGAGTCATTTTTGTAGTAGTAACTTAAGGGAAAAGAAAAGGAAAGACATGAATAAACAAGTTCTGAAGAAGATCGGGGTTCACATATAATACTCTCAATAGATGCTGAAAAAGCATTCAACAAAGTACAGCATCCCTTCCTGATCAAAACTCTTCAAAGTGTAGGGATAGAGGGCACATACCTCAATATTATCAAAGCCATCTATGAAAAACCCACTGCAAATATCATTCTCAATGGAGAAAAACTGAGAGCTTTTCCGCTAAGGTCAGGAACACGACAGGAATGTCCATCATCACCACTGCTATTCAACATCGTACTAGAAGTCCTAGCCTCAGCAATCAGACAACAAAAAGAAATTAAAGCCATCCAAATCGGCAAAAAAGTAATCAACCTATCACTCTTTGCAGATGATATGATGCTATATGTGGAAAACCCAAAAGGCTCCACTCCCAATCTGCTAGAATTTGTACAGGAATTCAGTAAAGTGTCAGGATAAAAAATCAATGCACAGAAATCAGTTGCATTTCTTTACAACAACAACAAGACAGAGAAATTAAGGAGTCCATCCGATTTACAATTGCACCCAAAAACATAAGATACCTAGGAATAAACCTAACCAAAGAGGCAAAGAATCTATACTCAGAAAACTGTAAAGTACTCATGAAAGAAATTGAGGAAGACACAAAGAAATGGAAAAATGTTCCATGCTCCTGGATTGGAAGAACAAATATTGTGAAAATGTCTATGCTACCTAAAGCAATCTACACACGTAATGAAATCCCTATCAAAATCCCATCCATTTTTTTCAAAGAAATGGAACAAATAATCCTAAAATTTATATGGAACCAGAAAAGACCTCGAATAGCCAAAGGAATATTGAAAAAGAAAGCCAAAGTTGGTGGCATCACAATTCCGGACTTCAAGCTCTATTACAAAGCTGTCATCATCAAGACAGCATGGTACTGGCACAAAAACAGACACATAGATCGATAGAACAGAATAGAGAGCCCAGAAATACACCCTCAACTCTATGGTCAACTAATCTTCGACAAAGCAGGAAAGAATGTCCAATGGAAAAAAGACAGCCTCTTCAACAAATGGTGTTGGGAAAATTGGACAGCCACATGCAGAAAAATGAAATTGGGTCATTTCCTTACACCACACAGGAAAATAGACTCAAAATGGATGAAGGACCTCAATGTGAGAAAGGAATCCATCAAAATCCTTGAGGAGAACACAGGCAGCAACCTCTTCGACCTCAGCTGCAGCAACTTCTTCCTAGGAATATTGCCAAAGGCAAGGGAAGTAAGGGCAAAAATGAACTATTGGGACTTCATCAAGATCAAAAGCTTTTGCACAGCAAAGGAAACCGTTAACCAAAAGACAACTGAGAGAATGGGAGAAGGTATTTGCAAACAACATATCAGATAAAGGGCTAGTATCCAAAATCTATAAAGAGCTTAGCAAACTCAACACCCAAAGAACAAAGAATCCAATCAAGAAATGGGCAGAGGACATGAACAGACATTTCTGCAAAGAAGACATCCAGATGGCCAACAGACACATGAAAAAGTGCTCCACATCACTCGGCACCAGGGAAATACAAATCAAAACCACAATGAGATACCACCTCACACCAGTCAGAATGGCTAAAATTAACAAGTCAGGAAATGACAGGTGCTGGTGAGGATGCGGAGAAAGGGGAACCCTCCTACACTGTTGGTGGGAATGCAAGCTGGTGCAACCGCTCTGGAAAACAGCATGGAGATTCCTGAAAAAGTTGAAAATAGAGCTACCCTACGACCCAGCAATTGTACTACTGGGTATTTACCCTAAAGATACGAATGTAGTGATTTGAAGGGGCACATGCACCCGAATGTTTATAGCAGCCATGTCCACAATAGCCAAACTATGGAAAGAACCTAGATGTCCATCAAAAGATGAAGGGATAAAGAAGGTGTGGTATATATATACAATGGAATACTATGCGGCCATCAAAAGAAATGAAATCTTGCCATTTGCGACGACATGGATGGAACTAGAGGGTATTATGCTTAGCGAAATAAGTCAATTGGAGAAAGGCAACTCTCATGATCTCCTTGATACGAGAAAGTGGAGATGCAACATGGGGGGTTTGGAGGGTACGAAGGGAGAGAGACAAACCATGAGAGACTCCTAATCTCACAAAACAAACTGAGGGTTGCCAGGAGGAGTGGGGTAGGGAGAGGGTGGTTGGGTTATGGACATTGGGGAGGGTGAGTGCTGTGAAGTGTGTAAACCTGGTGATTCACAGACCTGTACCCCTGGGGCTAATAATTCATTATATGTTTATAAAAATAATAAAAATACAGTAAAAAAAAAAAGAAAAAGAAAGGGATTCAGATCATCCAGTATTTTTGAGTATTCTACATATGTCTCGCATTCAATATGCACTGTGTAGAACAGAAAGGAGCTATAAAACTAGCTGCTCAAGGAAACCAAGTGTCAAAATAAGGAAAGAGAATTAATATTTTTTAGAAAACTGAGATCAGCCCAAAAGGAGCTGTTAACTTTGAATTTTGTTGACTTTGAACTTACAGAGATTTAAGCAACTGGAATTCTCATTTTTCCCCCATTTCAGTTGTAATCAGTGAATGTCACTGTATCAAGGTAAATAATAGGTACGGTAGCAGTAACTGTGAAAAGGAAGTATTGTGTGTCCAGGAAGGATGTTGTGGTCCAGGTCGGACCAGTACTTTAAGGAAAGTAGTCCAAGGTGAGAGTATGCTTTTGGATTTCACAGATAATACTCACATTCTGTGTCAAGATTGCTATATTGACATTGGTGTTTATGTTAACTGCTGTGTTGTTTTCTTCCATTTGCTTAGGATACAGTGCCCAGCCATGGATAGGAGGTTAGTGTGGTAGTTAAAGGATTGAAACACTTTGAGTTGGACACCCCAGGTATTTCATCCTGGCTGTGCCATTTCCTTTAGTTGTTGTATATACTCTAGTATCTGATGTTCAGTTATTGTGAGGACTAACCAAATAATTGATGTAGAGTGCTTTATTAATATAATCCCTAGCACATAGTGAGTGCTCAATAAAGGTTAGCAATAAAGATTCCAGTATTGTCTCTATCAGCATTGAGTCAAGGTCTAGGTGCCATTGCCTGAGATATCCAGAATCTTACACTGACAATACTTTACCAGTTCTTATCCTTTTAGCACTCTCCATCCATGATGTAAGTATATTTCTGAAAGCAGAGCTATTTATCAGACATGATATATTTTATCTTTGTGAAAAAGCACTTTACTTGATCTCTTGCCTCTACCTTTCTTTCTGATCTTATCTTCTGCCACACTTAAATACACCAGGCTTACCTAGGAACAAACACACACACACACACACCCCTCATGGTCTTTGATCTTACTTTACCTCTTGCTCAGGATGCTCTTCCTCCAGAGAGCCCTAGGCCTCATTAACTGCACCTCATTTAGTCTCTTTAAATGTCACCTCTTTAGAAAGGTGATAGGATACTCACCTCCTCTGAGTATCCTATCTAAAATACTACTCCTTATGAGTCTTTTATCCTGTTTAATATTTCCTTGTGGCATTTCTCATTAGCTCACCTTATTTTCTACATATATTCATTAACTGTCATTTCTTTCATTAACTGGAATAGAAGTTCCCTCAAGTAAAAAAAAAAAAAAAAAAAGTTCCTTCAAGTTAGTATCATTCACTGTTTTGTCTTCATGCCTGAAAGAGTGATACGTAGACAATCACGTAATATTTATTAAATCAGTGATTGAAAAATTTGGAGGCTGTTAGAACTAAATACTAAAGTACTCTGTAAAGATTATTCTGGAAGTAGCTAAGTTGGGGAATCATACTGAGAAAAGTCTTAAAATGCAGTTTCTTTTTCTTTTAGGATAATGTTGTCTCTGGAGAGATGGGAGAAAAATTGTCCCTTCGTAAACAGCGCTTCATGCAGTTTTCTTCACTGGAACATGAAGGAGAATATTATATGACACCACGAGACTTCCTCTTTTCAGTAATGTTTGACCAAATGGAACGTAAGTTGTTTTTTGGATTTTTAAAGTTTTTTTAAAAAATCAAACATTAAGGCTGATAAACTTCTATTTTTCAGAATTGCTAACAGCTTTTCTTCATTTTAATTATAATAATTCTTTGTGCCATGTATTTGCTTATTATTTAGACTTTACATTCTTCATGACACAGGTGTAGTTCAACTTTTTATGTATTTATCTAAGAAATACTTGTTTTGTTTATGGGTTTTTCTAAAGAGCCAAAGGAAAAAGAGGGAAGTTTTTAATGTCACTAAATATGTTAATAGAATAATTAATTTATCTAAGATATTCGTTTTTGGTAGTACTGATGTTTTAAAGTGGGCAAAGAATAAAACTAGATTATGGACGCCTGGGTGGCTCAGTTGGTTAGGCTGCTGCCTTCAGCTCGGGTCATGATCCCAGGGTTCTGGGATCGAGTTCCACATCAGGCTCCTTGCTTGGCAGGGAGCCTGCTTCTCTCACTGTCTCTGCCTGCCTCTCTGCCTGCTTGTGTGTACTCTCTCTCTCTCTGGCAAATAAATAAAATCTTTAAAAAGAAAAAAACCAGATGAGAGCAGTTGGGCAGGGGGGACCAAAAATACAATGAGATGCAAAACTCCAAAAGCTATAATTATGTAATTTTAATTCATAAACCCTCAACTTTTAATTATTCCAAATGATGTTAGAAATTCTTAGTTATATTACCTAAACTAGTTCCTTTTACTTTGCAGAAAGTAAATATGGCCCTATACTCTGTGCCCTTTATTATAAAAGTATTCTCTGAAAACTTCTTAACTTCCTGCCACCTGTCAGGATGCTGGAAGTACTGCCCTGTAGGTAGCTATATGTGGAACAGCTTATATGGGCTAGGCCAAAGTGAGCAGTAACAAGTGTAAGTTGGTTGAAAAAGACTGTGAAATTATTTTCAATATTGAGAGATGACTTGAATAAAAACACAATGAATGATTATGACATGCTCTACACAGTAAGTTCACCGGTCACTAAAACCAAAGAATTGTTAGGGAGTGATGACAGATCAAATTGAAAAACAGATAAGGGTCATATTGTACGGGGCATTTCAGTGACCCTATGCAACCATCAGAGACTTGTATATTTGGTTGGAATGTGTGGACATCATCTTTGACCAGTGAGGAAGCAGTGAAGGTTTATGAGCAGAAAAATAAATATCGGTTATTTTGGTACCTCCTCTTTGGAAGGGAGTTTGGCAGTATGTATCAAAATCCTTATAACATGTATTCACTTTGTGAGAAAACTTCTAGAAAACTAGTCTAAGTAAATAACTAGAGAGATCAAAAAGGTTTTTTTAAGGTAGTTTACTTTCCAGCATGTAAAGAACTTGAACATCGTCACTCCTGTCCTCACAGCAAGAAAAAAAGCTGAAAAACTGAAAGCAGTTCTTCTTAGATCCATCAGAGAATTGAGAGAATCGAGACCATAAGGCATAGGAACATGAAAACTGGAGATGGACAGATACAGAGATGCAGAGTTTACCTAGAGCAGAAACTACCCAGAAACCACCACTGCAGCCAGCATCTGGTGGGAATATTTAAAGAGCGATTTGGCTAACTGCTAGAATCTGAGCATGGGCTAGCTTGAGAGATGAAAACTTGTGAAGAGCCAGCCCTGACAGTCTTATGTACTTTTGGGAGTTTTACCTAGTAGAGCCCCACTAAGAGTGAAGATCTGAGAAAAATCTTCCCTCAACGGGAGGGGAAAAGTAATCATTTTTGAAACAATTCCAGAGCATTCTCTTCTCCTTAGCAAAGGCCTGCACAGACGGGAAACTTTTACCAAAGTCTAACCAACCAAGGTGAATGGAAATGCCCAACTTTGGCCTTCCTGTCTCACTTTTGAAGGAAAACAGAAAACTGAAAGCACTTCTGAGGATCACAACACTGGGACTGAGGATCACAACCCTGGGACACAGGCCAGTAACAGACTGAGACCGAATCATAAGATTATAAGACACTTCTCCTCCCCCACACCTCACCACACACCAGGAAGGCTCCTGTCTAAAGGGGATACAACAGAAAGAACTGTACCTCTCAGACCTTATATATGAAGGAGTCTCTAGGAAAATAAGAACCAACAGAGGAGACAAAAACAAGGACACCAGAGGAAATGCTTAAAAACCTCTGACACCTACAACTATAGCAGACCATAAACTCATCCTAATGTTATTCAGATAAACATAGAACCTCATACTTAAAATATCTCCTTAAGTAAAGTTTACCTGATAGATCTTACCTGGTTCTCAGAAAACTCAGCTGACACTCTAAAAGGCAAAAGGCAGTCTGAAGAGACAAAGCAAGCATCAGAACCAGATTCAAATATAGCAAAGATTTTCGAATTAGCAGACCAGAATTTAAAATAACCATGATTAATATAATTAAGTGCTTTAATAGAAAAAGTACATATAATAACAGGTAATGTATGCAGAGATAGGGAAACTCTTAGAATCAAAAAGAAATGCTAGAAATAAAAAACAGTATAATAAAAATGAAGAATGCCTTTGATAGGCTCATTAAAATAATGCTCTGCACCAAGGAAATAATCAGTGAGCTTGAAGACATGTTAATTGAGATTTCTTAAACTGCAAAGAAGGAAAACTGGAAAAAACAGTGTCCAAAAAGTGTGGTACAATTCAAAAATTGCTAGTGCAATACCAGAAGAAGAAAGAACAGGAGAAATATTCAGAGTTATTAACAGCTGAGAAATTTCCAAAATTATTAATAAACACCAAACCACAAATTCAGGAAGCTCACAGAATTCTAGGCAGGATAAATATTAAAAAAAAAAAAACAAAAAAAAAAACCATACCTAGGCATATATGCTTCAAACTATAGAAAATCAAAGACAAAGGAAAAAATCTTAACAGAAGTCAGAGGGGAAAAAGACCTTAACTAAAGGGAAACAGGGTTAAGAATCATATCATACTTCTCTTCTGAAACTATGGGATGGGGTAAGAGTTAAGATGGCGGAGTAATAAGGGGATCCTGGGACATAGCTACATCAACATCAAATCATTTTAAACAACTAGGAAATCCATCTGAGGAAAAAAAATAATCTGCACAATTAGAAGGAGAGAACGTGACATATGTGAGCTTCAGAGAGTGAATTGGGAGAGAGAAAAGCCGTAGTATTATAGAGTGGTGGGAGCCCCTTTCATAGAGCAGAGTCAGGGATGGAGGGAGAGTGGCATGAGGGTTGGAGCAAGGCTCAGTGGTGTGGGGTGTGGGGATATCCTGGGTCGCTAGGGAAGAGAATGTTCCTCTTCATGGAGTGGATTTGGAAGAGGATATTTTGCGTTTCCAAAGACAAAAACCCACCAGGCAATACTGAACCTCCATTCAACAGCAGGGGACTGAGGCACTCGCGGATGGCAGATAACGTGTTTGCGGCTTTTTCAACATAGACTCTGAGCACATGTGTAGGTGTGCAACTGCTTTTCTGGGACAGAAAGGTGCCAGATGCAGCCCTGTGAAGCTCTCTTTCAGTGGAAGGGAGTGGGTCCACATGCCACCAGGTACTTTTAAGACTTGTTTTGAATCCCAGCTGCCAGCCAGAGATAAAACACTGGAGAATTAGCCTCAGGCAGACCAACAGCCAGGCACAGATAGGCTGAAGGCAGGATTCTGATGAAAGCCTGGGTCACAGAAGAGGAGATTGTTCACTTTTCTGTAGGGGCCTCCTGAAGGGCAGCAGCCTCGAGTGTCCATCCCCTGTCAGGAGGACAGGTTGACACCATATACCCCACCCCCAATGCCCAACAGCACAGTCAGACTTCAGACAGAAACACAACCCCTGTAGTCACTTACACCAAACTCTGCACTGCCCCATCTCGACTCCGCATGCACTGGCAAGGGAATCTTTATAAGGGCAGGTCTCTCCCTCAGAAGACAACAGAGGCCCTTCCATGCATCAAGGCTACTGATTGTGGAGTGTTCCAAAGCATCAGCTTCATTTCAGCTTCCTCCCCGCCATTATTTTTCCCTCCTCTGGCATCAGGCTTGCAGTTTTTTGTTCATTTGTTGACTCCTTTCTTTTTTAGTTTTTTGGATCAGCTTCCCTACCCTCCCAATTTCTTTTTCTTTGAAATCAGGCATATACTTTTTGATTTGTTTGCTTGCTTATTTGTTCCTTTTCCTTTTTTCTTGGATTGATTTTCTTCCTTCCTTCCTTCCTTCCTTCCTTCCTTCCTTCCTTTCTTTCTTTCTTCCTATTAGGCCTATCTTAACAAATAAATCCAAAAACAACAACTTAACGATCTAAACATGTCCCACCGCAAGCAAGAAGGAACTCTGCAGAGGACTTGGCCCATGGGAAAGAGCAGCCAAATACAATAGCAGATGCACACAGCATGCACCAGAAACACTTCTTAAAGCACCAGGCCCTGGACAGTGTCATATAGTATTACTCTCAGAAGCAGGAAACATAACAAGCTTTCTTAACATGCAAAAGACAGAAACCTAGACATTATGACAAGGTGGACAAATTCTCCCCAAAAGAAAGATCAAGAAGAAACCACAGCCAGGGATTTGCTCAAAACAGATATAAGTAATGTATCTAAACAAAAATTAAGAACAACAGCCATAAGAATACTAGCTGGGCTTGAAGGAAGCATAGAAGACACTAGAGAAACCCTCACTGCCAAGATAAAAGACCTAAAAACTAGTCAGACCGAAATAAAAAATGTTATAACTGAGATACAAAATCAACTGGATATAATCACAACAAGGATGGAAGAGGCAGAGGAACGAACAGGTAATATAGAAGATAAAATCATGGAAAATAAGGAAGCTGAAAGGAGGGAAAGAAAACTGTTAGATCTTGAATATAGACTTGGGGAACTCAGCGGTTCCACAGTGCGATAATATCCATATCATAGGAGTCCTAGAAGAAGAGGAAAGGGGGCAGAAGATCTATTTGAGCAAATTATAAATGAGAATTTCCCTAATCTGGGGAAGGAAACAGGCATTCAACATCCAAGAGGCACAGAGAATTCCCCCTCAAAGTCAACAAAAACAGGTCAACACCAAGACATATCATAGTGAAACTTGGAAAGTACAAAGGTAAAGAGAGAATTCTGAAAGCAGCTGGAGACAAAAGGTTCTTGACCAACAAAGGTAGACACGTAAGGTTAGCGCCAGACCTGTCCACAGAGACCTGGTAGGCCAGAAGGAAGTGGCATGATATATTCAATGTGCTGAATGGGAAAAATACACAGCCAGGAATACTATATCCAGCAAGGCTATCATTCAGACTAGAAGGAGAGATAGAGTTTTCACACTCTCTCTCTCTGTCTCTCTCTGTCAGATAAATAAATAAAATCTTTAAAAAACATATATATTTAGGAAATGTTTTGTCAGTAGTATGAGTGTTCCAGGAAGGTACAGTAGAATGATAAATGGAAAGAGATTATTGGATATGGTCACTAGCATGAGTCATTAGGACCTTAAAGAGAATTAGAAGGACGAGAACAACAGGTATAGATAGCTTTTTCTAAAAATTTTGGTTATAAAGGGGACAAAACAGAATGATAGTATAGGAGAAAACAAAGGATAATGGAAGAATTCTTTAGAAATATTTTATAGCCAAACAACTCTTGATTATCAGAAATGTCAGTGCTGTGTCCTGTAGTATAATTTATGCTCATTTTTTCATATAAGTGTTTCGAGTAGAGATTATAAAAATTGATCATCATCCTCAAAATATTAGGGGATTATATACTTGTAAATAATATGTATTAGTGTTTATTTTCTCTTCACCTAATTCAGTGGTTCGCTTCTTTGATTTTCATTAAACATTTGTATTTTCTTCTTCATCAGCTATTACTCTTGTGCTTAAAGTCACCAAAGAATCCCTTCCATTTGCCCTTGAATCTAGTTTTTGCTTTACCTTACTTTAGCCACAGACCTATGCTAAGTCTTCTAATCAAGTTCAAAGTTTATATGGCTTTTTTCTTTGTTTTCATTGTTGTTTTTATGTAACCCTTGATTTAATCAATTTAGGTTCTTATAACGTTTGCACTTTATTAATTGCATTGGAATGTAGTTAAACTCTATCAGAAGGCATTTAGCTAAATCAAGAATTCAGTAATTGCAGGCCAAATAATACATCCTTTATACCTATGATGTACTTCACCTTTATTTTTCATCATGGGCAAGAAGAAGAATAATCTTGGTGCATTCCTGTGGATCATACTGAACAGCAAAACAAGGAAAACCAGAGCCAACCCAGTGACCCATGATCTTCGTGTATAAACAGAAAGAAAAAAAAAAAACAATCTGAGATTTATTAGATCCTAAACTCATTTTTGCCTAGTTTGTATCTTTCAGAACTTTTTGCAAATAATATACTTTGCTAATAGTAATTGATGGAGATGTAAATCATCCAAGTGGATGCTGGATGCTTATTCTTCATTTTTTCCTGGATTTGGGGAAGATCAGTGTCATCCTTAATTTGCTGTTGCATACCCTAATACTGTAAAAGCATACTCCTTTGAGAACTAGGTTATGTGGTTGAAACACCATTTTTCCTTATTTAAGTTCTTTTATGTTGAATACCAAGTTGCTGTTTTCTACTAAATTTGTTCAGCCTTACAGTTCTTTTATTCTCAATTCCAGTGAACTGTATTCTTATTATTCATATCCCATGACCATTGGGATATGATATAAACTGAATTTGATATGATATAAACTGAAATTGTTTCAGTTTAGAAATTGCAAATTACAGAAGTCCACTCTCTGGCAACAATGTTATCAATTATCCTTCCACCTTACCCACTTCCTAATATCCAATACACCTATTCTTGACCTCAGAAAAGCTTCTAATCTCATTTATTCCATTATTCCTAAACTCTCAGCTCTTCTGGATTTTCCTCCTTTTCTGTAGCTACATCGTTCGTCACTCACTAATAATTGCTTTCAAATATCTTTCTTCTCTGTCCTTTTTATTGAACCTAGCCTGCTAAGAACTATTGGGAGAAAATCACATGGTTCTGCAGATCAGAGCCACTAAATTCATGTTTTTCAACTTCACCTAGATCATCTAAAGCATTTATACATCCCTAATTAGCTTTTTCCTGGTGGTGAGCTCCTCACACCCTAAGACTGGTTCCTCTACCATCTCCTCTAGTTTTGTCATTATTTTATCTCTACTGCCTCCTTCTCTGAAATTTACTAGTAGTCTTATGTCTTTACTATCTTGAAAAATCCGTAATATAATCATACTTGTCTCTTGTTCTCTTATCAGCCAGATTTCAGCCATCTGTACTCTTTCCTTTACAGCCTACTACTCCTTGGTGCACCACAACCTGGCTGCTTCTCTCACCTTTCTACTGAATATTATTTTTTAGATTACCAGTGACTATCAAATTGCCAAGACCAATGGCTGTTTTTTTCTGCCTGCTTCTTAATTGATCTTTCAACAGCATTTACTCCCTCCGTGAAACTTTGGTCTTCCTGTGACACACATTTCTTAGGTTTTTTTCTAACAAATGCATTCATTACTTCTCAGTTGTTTTCCTGGTTCCTCTTCTTCCTGTCAACTCTTAAATGCCCATGCTCCCTTCAGCTCTATTCACTTTATACGTAATCCCTGAATGATTTTATTGTCACTCATGACTGCAACTACTTAATTGACTGTTATCTGAGGTATCTCTGTCTTTAGCCTCAAACTCTGCTGGCCACTAGAATCACATATCTTAGCCTCCCACTAGACACTTGGGTGTTATCTCCATAGGCATCAAGAACTCAACATGTCTAAAAATGAATTCATCATCTTTCCCATCAAGTCTTTTCTTTTCCTGTATTTTCTTTGTGATGGCACAACCTTCATCACTTTCCTAAGTCACCTAGAGTGTTTTGTGAGTTTTTGTAGACATCTCCATCTCCCTCATTTTTATATCCAGTTCATCACCGAGATCTGCTTATTCTGCCTCCTTAATTTCTCTTTACTTACCTTTGTCTATTCTTATTTACTTTGCCTTATTTTAGGCTTTCAGCACTTCTCCCTGGATTATTGCAACAGCCTCCTTTCCTTCCATCTAGACATCTTTTTCCCATACCAGCAATTGATCCTTTTACTCTCCTACTTAAAATTATTTAGTGTTGCCCATAACTTTTAGCTTAACACTCAGAGCCCTTGTAGCTCTAACTTGTGCCTACTTCTCTATATTGTGCCCTTTGCTTCATTTGTACAGCGCAACTTAAAAACTAACCCTTTTGTAATAAAGCTATGTATGTAACAAAGCAACAATATATCCTTGCCGTGAGAAGTACACTTAAATTTTATTTGGAGAAATGTTATTGAAAATAGTCAAATTTTATAAACCTAAAGGCATCCTACAGAATGGAAGAAGGTATTTTCAAATGTCTTATCAGATAAAGGGCTAGTATCCCAAGTCTATAAAGAGCTTATCAAACTCAACATCCCTCCCCCCCAAAAAAAAAAAAAATCCAGTCAAGAAATGGGCAGAAGACATGAATAGACATTTCTCCAAAGAAGACATACAAATGGCCAACATTCACATGGGAAAATGCCCAACATCACTCGGCATAAGGGAACTACAAATCAAAACCACAATGAAGTAACACCTCATGCTGGTCAGAATGGCTTAGATTAACAACACAGGAAAATAGATGTTGGTGACACAGAAAAAGGGGAACCCTCTTATATTGGTGGGAATGCCAACTGGTACAGCCATTCTGGAAGACAGTATGGAGGTTCCTCAGAAAGTTAAAAGTAGAGCTACCCTATGACCCAGCAATTACACTACTAGGTATTTATCTAAAGGATACAAACAGTGGTTCAGAGGGGCACATGCACCCCAATTTTTACAGCATTAATGTCCACAATAGTCAAACTATGGAAAGAGCCCAGATGTCTATTGACAGATGAATGGATAAAGATGTGGTGTACACACACACACACACACACACACACACATATATATACACACAGAGGAATATTATTCAGCCATCAAAGAGTGAAATTTTACCATTGGCAACAGCATGGATGGAACTAGAGTGTATTATGCTAAGCGAAATAAGTCAGTCAGAGAAAGACAAATACCATAGGATTTCACATGTGGGATTCTAGAAACAAAACAGATCAACATAGGGAAAGGGAAGGAAAAATAAGAAAATAGGGGGGTAAACCATAAGAGACTCTTAACTATAGGGAATAAACTGAGGATTGCTGGGGGGAAGTGGAGGGATGGGGTAACTGGGTGATGGGCACTAAGGAGGGTACTTGAAGTAATGAGCACCGGGTGTTGTACGCAACACCCGCTGAATTCTACCACTAAAATTAATACCACAGCATGTGTTAATTAAATTGAATTTAAATTAAAAATTTTAAAAACAGTCAAATTTCTTATAACTTTTTCTCATGGTAATTTTAACAGACTACTTGTTTTAGTAGAATATGATGTTGTATTCCTCATACATTGTAATATTAGTGAATTAATTTTGACATAGTCAGAATTAAAAGGTTGCTGAGAATGTGTTTAGGAGTACCATAAAATGTCTTTATACTGTTAAAACATTATATTATGTTAGAAAATTATGATTTTGTGGTCAAGCATACTTTTCTTTTTGCCATTGTGTTAAATTAAAGGTACTGTTCTAATATGTGTACCTTATACATATTATATAATGCCTTAACATATTATATAATGCCTTAGAACAAATGCTGTTTTAATAGCATAGAAAGTTGTACAGTGTCTGCCTACCTTATAAGTTTTGTTGAAATTTGTTATAAATTTTTGAAATCATTTCAATTAATCTTGTCATACAAAGCTGCATTTTTATTTAGCTGGCCAAACCAAGGCAGGAGACACAGATTTGGATTAAGGATATGCTAAGATTGGCTCATTTGCAGCATTGCAATTGAGATGAGAAGCTTTTCTATTTCTCATAAATCCAAGCTAGATAGATACATGAGGCTGAAATTTTAAAATTTAGCATTAAAATATTTTATAAAGTTATTTGTCTGCTACCATAACTTCTCTAACCAAAATGCTTATTACTCTTTTTTTTAGCTCAGTCTATTCCAGCTACACGGCCACCTTGCTTTACCTCACACAACAAATATGCTCCCACCCTAGGGTCTTTGCACTTGATAGTCCCTTTGTCTGAAACACATTTTCCAGATATCTCTTGGCTAATCCCTCCCTGTTTGCTTCAATTGCCTTCTCAATGAAGAAATGTAATCTGATACCACACACATCCCCATCCATTCATTGTGCTGCCCTTTTAATCCCTCTTAGGTTGTTCAGGTTTATCTCCTAGCACTTTTCACAATCTAATGTATACTATATCTAATTTACTTATTTTCTAAGTTTACTGTTCATTGTCTCTGTTCTACCCCTAGAATGCCTATTTCATAACAGCAGAGATTTTTGTCTCTTATACTCAGTGACATAGACTGAATGCCCAGAAAAGTCCTTGACACATAGTAGGTATTCATTAACAAGAGTTTCTACTAGACTTCCAAGAAGAGATAATGGGTAAGCAGTTAGATACACAAGTAAGAAAGTGAATGGAACCAAAAGTGTAAGTTTAAGACTTTTCAGTAAATTCATGCTATTTAAAATTAAGAGATTTAATGAGACTGCAAAAATAAGCAGTAAAAAGAATGCACCCTGAGCTTTTCTGGCACTTAGAGTTGGAGAGATGAAGGAGAAAGCAGTTAAAGAAACCAAATAGGGGCAGTTTAAAAAGGAAGACCAGTAAAGTAGTGTTGCAAAGTGCAGGAAAGTGTTTCAAGGAGGAAGGAATGATCAACCATGAAAAATGTCAATGCCAAGTCAAGTATGACTAGAAGTAAGAATTGACCGTTGAGGGTGGTGTGGGCCAGATAGCAAAGTAAGAAGATACTGAGTTCGCCTCTTCCCATAAACAGATCAAAGCTGCAACTACATGTAGAACAACTCTGAAAACAACCTGAAGACTAGGAGAATAGCTGTTCCACAACTAAAGACATGAAGGAAAAGCCAAATCAAGACAAGTGGGAGGGGCAGAGACATGATTAGGTGGGGAATCAAATCCCCAGCATAGAAAATTGTAAGCCAAAGGGATATGAAAGGCACAGAGGTTCACCCTGGGGAGAGAGGGGGTCAAGCCCCACATCAGTCACCCCCTCCCTGGGGATCTGTACCATGAAGGCAAGCCCCCGTAATATCTGGCTTTGAAAATCAGTGGAGCTTAACGCCCTGGACTTCTTCAGTTTTTTGGAATAGTTTGTTTATCTTTTCAGAGAACCAGCTCTTAGTTGTACTGATCTTTTCTTAAGTTTCTATTTCATTTATTTGTCTGATCTTTATCATTTCTTTCCTACTACTAACTCTCACCACTTTTATTCAACATAGTACTAGGAGTGCTAGCCATGGCCATCAGACCAAAAAAGAAAGAAAGAAAGAAAGAAAGAAAGAAAGAAAGAAAGAAAGAAAGAAAGAAAGAAAGAAAGGCATCCAAATTGGAAAAGAAGTAGTAAAACTGTCCTTATTTGCAGATGGCATGGTATATGGAGACTATAAGGACTCCACCAAAAAACTGTTAGAACTAATAAGTGAATTCAGTAAAGTCACAGTAATACAAAATACAAAAATAAAGTCACAGGATACAAAATTAATATACAGAGATCCGTTGCATTTCTCTTCGCTAAGTAAAAACTAGCAGAAAGAGAAACCAAGAAAATAGTTTCATTTACAGTTGCACCAAAAAAAGAGATGCCTAAGAATAAATTTAACCAAGGAGGTGAAAGACCTATACTCTGAAAACTATAAGACATTAATGAGAGATACTGAAGATGACACAAATAAATGGAAAGGTATACCATGTTCATGCATTAGAAAAATTAATATGGTTAAAATGTCCATATTTCCCAAACAATCTACAGATTCAGTGCAATCCCTATAAAATTCCAATAACATTTTCTCACAGAACTAGAACAAATTATCTTAAAATTTGTATGGAATCACAAAAGATTCATAGTAGCCAAAACAACCTTGAGAGAACAGCAGAGCTGGTATCATACTCCCAGATGTGAAACTATACTGCAAAATCATAGTAATTGAAACATTATGGTACTAGCACAAAAATAGGCACATAGATCAATGGAACAGAATAGAGAGCCCAGAAATAAACCCACACTTATGTGGTCAATTAATCTACAACAAAGGAAACAAGATTACAAAATGGGAAGAGACCATTTCTTTAATAAGTGGTGTTGGGAAATCTAGACAGCTATATGCAAAAGAATGAAACCAGACCATATGTTATGCCACATACAAAAATACAATGAAATGGATTGAAGACCTAAACGTGAGACCTGAAACCATAATATTCCTTAAAAAAAAAAAAAAAAATGATAAACTTTTGGACATTGGTCTTAGCAATATTGTTTTGAATCTGTCTCCTCGGGCAAGGACCACAAAAGTAATAATGATCAGTTGAGACTACAGCAAACTAAAAAACTTTTGCACAGCAAGGAAACTATCAACAAAATGAAAAGATAGTCTACTGAATGGGAAAGATAGTTGTAAATAATGTATCTGATAAGGGGGTATTTCCAATCTGATTTAAAAAATGGATTGAGATCCTGAATAGACATTTAAAAAAAAAAAATACATGGCCAGCAGGCACATGTCAAGATGCTGAACATCACTAATCACCAGAGAAATGAAAAATCAGAACCATAATGACATCACTCTACACCTGTCAGAATGGCTAATATCAAAATAGATAAGAAATATAAGTACTGGCAAGGATGTGGAAAAGGAACCCTTGTGCACTATTGGTAGTAATGTAAATTGGTGCAACTACTATGGAAAACAGTATGGTGGTTCCATAAAAAATTAAAAATAGGAATACTGAATGATCCAGTAATTTTACTTCTGGGTATTTACCCAAAGAACATGAAAACACTGATTTAAAAAGGTATCCACCCCTGTGTTCACTGCAGCATCATTTACAATAGTCAGGATATGGAAGCAACCCAAATGTCCATCAGTGGATAAATGGGTAAAGATGCAGTGTATCTTGGGACAAATGGTAGCTATACTTGTGAACATCGCATAATGTATAAACTTGTCAAATCACTGTGTTGTACACCTGAAACTAATGTTACATTGTGTGTCAGCTATACCCATAGAAAAAAGAAGGGGGAGAAAAGATGTGGTATATCTTTTATACCACAATGGATATTACTCAGCCATTAAAAAAATGAAATCTTATCATTTACAACAACATTGATGGACCTAGAGGGTATTAGGCTAAGTGGAAAAAGTCAGAGAAAGACAAATACAGTATGATTTCACTTTTTTGTGGAATCCAAAAACCAAAACAAAACAGAAGCAGATTCATAAATACAAAAATCAAGCTGGTGGTTGCCAAAGAGGAGGACAGTTGTGGGATGGGTAAAGAGATGAGGGGGGATTAAGAGGTACACACTTCCAGTTATCAAATAAATGGGTCAGGGGAACATAAAGTACAGCATAGGGAATATAATCAGTAATATTGTAATAACTTTATATGGTGACAGATGGTAGCTACACTTGTGAGCATTTCATAACGTATGTTAAATGTTGAATCATTGTGTTGTATACCTGACACTAATATAATATTGTTTGCCAACTATACTTCAGTTAAAAAAACAAATAAGTGAATGGATTGCCCACTGGATATGGCAACATGAGGGTTTATTAATGACTTTCATAGGAACAGTTTTGCTGGAGAGGTGTGAAAATAAAAGCCCAACTAGAGTGATTGGTAATGTAAATGGGAAAAGAGAAAATGGAAGAAAGACAGACACTGAGGGGTTTGCCATAAAGGAAAGGAGAAAGTCGAAGCAGTAGATCGAAGTGGAAGTGAGATCAAGAGAGGATTTTTTTTTAAGACAGGAGAAACAGTTGTGTATGTGTTGACAGATGAGAGGAAAACTTGACAGTGCAGGAAAGAAAGAAAACAGTTTCTAGGACAACGTCCTTGAGGAGCTAAGAGAAGAAAGAGACTAATAACACTGTGGAAACTTGGCATTAGAAAAGTCATACTACTTGGTGGGAGCTTATAGAAGTTATGTTTCTGGGGCACCTGGGTGGCTCAGTCGTTAAGCGTCTGCCTTCGGCTCAGTCGTAATTCCAGGGCCCTGGGATCGAGCCCCGAATCAGGCTCCCTGCTCCATGGGAAGCCTGCTTCTCCCTCTTCCACTCACCCTGCTTGTGTTCCCTCTCTCTCCGTGTCTCTCTGTCAAATGAATAGATTTTTTAAAAAATCTTGAAAAAAAAAAAGTTATTTTCCATTTCTCAGTCAATTAAGAATCCAGGTCATCAGCTGAGAGTGAAGAAGGGGTTGCAGTATTGGAGTTTTGCCAATTAGTCTTTTAAAACAGTATGGTTTGATTTTAAGGATTGAGAAATGTAATATGATCACCAATAGCCTTATTATAATCCCAGTTGAGATCATTACTTATGAATATAAAATGAATCTAAATCAACTGATTGTGGTTACTTTTCTCTGTGTTCAGCTGTACAGTGTTGGGATGGAGAAGGCAGAGAGTTGGATCTAACAAGGGTTGGGGTCAGCCAAGAGTATATGACAAAGGGAAATAGAAGCAAGGGAATGATTACAATAGTTGGCCATCGAAGCTCAGCCAGGTGGAAAGTTACAACATAAGTAGGTAAAGAATAATGAAAAGATGTTGGTATCAAATAGATTGGAGGACCCAGTAGGATCAAGGCATGGTTAGAGTAGGCATGCAAAGATGAGGGAAAAAAGAACAGTGGTATATAGCATAGTTGATGGTGCAGGTCCTGGAATAGCACAGAAACTGAGATTGGACGCTGACTCTGCCACTTAGTAGTAGTGCGACTGTGGGTAGTTATTTAAGCTCTTCAAGCCTAAA
This sequence comes from Lontra canadensis, assembly GCF_010015895.1. Taxonomy (NCBI): domain Eukaryota; kingdom Metazoa; phylum Chordata; class Mammalia; order Carnivora; family Mustelidae; genus Lontra; species Lontra canadensis. The sequence goes on along the minus strand of NW_022631097.1, from coordinate 2,504,281 downwards.
TTTCTTCGTCAGTGATATGGGAATGCTATTAGTACCTATCTCAAAGTGTAAAGATTTGGTAATGTCATACAAGTAGGGCACTGAGTTCCTGGCATATAGGGAGCTCTGAAATTTTAGCTACTTCATAAAATTGTTATTCTTCTTAGGGAAAATGCAAAAATGTTGGCAATTATATCTGAATTCTTGAATTATGAGTGATTTTAATTCTTTTATCTTTTAAAGATTTCGCAGGAAGCATTATTCCCAAAATTGCACCCCCACACACAATAAGTTTTTTTAGTTGTAGCTCAACTAAAGTTTCAGTGGTTAAAAACTGAAAACCAAATGTTAATGAGCTTCTGTAGCTTTGGAAAACCAGAAGTGTCTGGGCTGAGATAATAGAGTGATTTTTACCTTAAGAACTCTTTCTTAAGACAGAGAAAGCAGATGTTTGTAGCTCTTGTTTATGTGGCTACATTTTATAATCATTATTGGTAGTAATAATTGAGGGAAAACTCAGTGCTACCATTACCCCATTTAAAAAAAAAAAAAAATACCTGTTCCACCACTTGTTGGACTTTGATTTTTAGCTTAATTCTTGAAAAGTTTTTTCCCACAAACAGGAGCTCTTTTATAATATAAATCCCCTTAAGAATGAAGTCACAACTTAACCCTCTGTTACTAAAAGCCAGGAGCAAGCAAAAATGAGTCACAGAAGAGATGCCTCGGAGTGTTGGAAGAGAGCAATAAGGCCAGTAGAGAGATACCACAGGAATTTTGCCCCATGCTGGTCCTGACTGTTCCTTACCTCTATATGTTGGATGCCTATATTTATACTTAGAACATAGATTTTATTGCAAATAAATAAGTAAGTCAAATTCAGTTTAACCTGTTGGCATTAACCTGTTGGCAATTTACTCTGAAAAGGGTTGTGATTAGGATGGCCATAGAATTTATTATGGTGCCTGTGCCAAAGTTGCTTATCTCTTTGTGGATTTATCTTGGACTTTTGGAATTCCACAAATGAATCTTAAATTTTAAAATGGCTGCAATTAAAATACATAGTTCTTATCTTTGCCACTATTATAGTTGTTGATTTGGGGCTAGTCTCCAGTTCTCTCTGAGATTATTTCCAGCTCTGTAAAATTAGGTATAATTTGATTCTTTCTAATCAAATGTGATAACAAAGAATTTTATAAACTTGCTTGAGAGTAAATTCTCCTGGAGCACTAATTAAAAACCTTAAGTTCTGGGGGCGCCTGGGTGGCTCAGTGGGTTAAGCCTCTGCCTTTGGCTCAGGTCATGATCCCAGGGTCCTGGGATCGAGCCCCGCATAGGGCTCTCTGCTCAGCAGGGAGCCTGCTTCCTCTCTCTTTCTCTCTGCCTACCTCTCTTCCTGCCTCTCTGCCTACTTGTGATCTCTCTCTCTCTGTATCAAATAAATAAATAAAATCTTTTTAAAAATTAAAAAAAAAATCTCAAGTTCTGTTCCTGCCTCCCCTGATGTTGTTGGTTCCAAAGGTTTGAGATAGGACCCTGGGATCAGTCACTAAACACCATCTCCCTCTCTCTGCCTATCTTTGTTATATTCCTAATCTGCTTCTGTCTCTGAACTTGTGTACTGGATACCGCATGAGTGGTGTCATATAGTATCTGTCCTTTTGCATCTGACTTCTTTCAGTTAGCATAATGTTCTCAAGGTTCATTATGTTATAGCATATATTACTTCAGTTTTTTAATGGCTGAATATACTGTATTTTATGGATAAGACATTCTTTTTTCATCCATCAGTTGATGGTTATTTCTACTTTTTGGTTATGATAGATAACCAAACACTTCCCTGAACATTCATGTATAGGTTTTGTGTGTGGTTGTGTGTACATAACGTTTTCACTTTTCTTGGGTGTATACCTAGGAGAGGAATACTAAGTCATATGTTAATTCTGTGTAACTTTTCGAGGAATTGCAAGACTATTTTCCACAGAGGCTACACCATTTTTATGTGAGGGTATGAGGGTCCTACTTTCTCTACATCCTCCTCTAAGCTTGTTATTTTCCAATTTTTGTTTTTCATTATAGCCATCCTAGTGAGTGTAAAGTGTTACCTTGTGGTTTTCATTGGCATTGTCCTAATGAATGATACTGAACATCTGTTTGTGTACATGTTGGTCACTTGAATGTCTTTGGAAAAATGTCTTCATACTTTTTTACCCATTTTTACTGGGCTTATTTAGCTTTTAATGTTGAGTTGTAAGAGTTCTTTATAAATTTTGAATACCAGACCATTGTCAGATAAATGACTTGCAGAAATGTTCTCCCATTTTGTATGTTTTCTTTTTCCCTTTTCTGATAGTTTCCTTTAACACATAAAAATGTTTAATTTTGATGAAGTCCAATTTGTCCATTTTTTCCTTTGGTTGCTTGTGCTGTGGTGTCATATCAAAGAAACTGTAACCTTACTGTAAGTTCATAAAAATTTTCACCTGTTTTAAAAGTTTTATAGTTTTAGTTCTTATATTTAGATCTATGGTCCATTTTGAGGTAATTTTTGTATATGATAAGAGGTAGGAGTACAAATTCATTCTTTTGCATTTGATATCCATCCAAGCTGTCCTGGTACCATTTGTTGAAAAGACTGTTTCCCTAAAGAAGTCTTACACCAACTTCTTTCTTTTTCAGTGAAAAAATTAGGGAAGATTTTACTGAAATATTTCATCATTTTTTTAAAAATGCTGTTGTGTGACTAAGAAGAGTTCTATATAGTTGTTTCTATAGGTTTTCTTAAAGAGACAATAGGGTTTAGGCCCAATTACATCTTCCCAATAATAAAACCTACATTTTATTTTTTTAAGTTTTTCTTAATATATTTATTCATTTTTAAATAATCTCTACACCCATCTGGAGCTCAAACTCATGACCCTAAGATCAAGAGTTGCACACTCTTCTGACTGAACTAGCCTAGTGCCCCAAAACTTACATTTTTTTTTTTTACATTTTACTTTTTTCTAATGATTTTATTTATTTATTTGGTGGGGACACAGAGGGAGAGGGAGAAGCAGACTCCCTGCTGAGAGGGAGCCTGAGATCATGACCTGAGCCAGAGGCAGCCACTTAACTGATTGAGCCACCTAGGCGTCCCTGAAACTTATATTTTAAAGAAACTTCTTAGTCTGTCTTACGCTTTTTAAATTGACTAGAGCTTATGCTTAGTTTCAATTTACTAGTTGTGTTTGAAGTAGATTCTTCACTAGTGCAATTGGTCCTTGAACAATACAGTTTGGAGTGCCAACCCCCCGTGTAGTCAAAAATCCATATATAACTTTTGACTCCCCAGTAACTCCATTACTATTAGCCTCACTGATAACATAGTCAAATAACACATATTTTGTATGTTATACATATTTTACACTGTATTCTTATGATAAAGTAAGCTAGAGAAAAAAATATTATTAAAAAAATCATAAGGAAGAGAAAATACATTTACAGCACTATGTATTTATTGAAAAAACCCATGTATAATTGGACCCATGCAGTTCAAACCTGTGTACATTCGTTGTTGGGGCACCTCTGAGACAGTACCCCGTCTCACATAGCCCATTGTGATTTCAAGATAGTTTGGATTTCCTTTAGTTTTAAGTTTATGCTTCAGATTTCTTGTATTGAAATACCAGTCTTTGACAAGGATGTGGTGAAATTGGAATCTTCACACGTTACTTATAGAACGTAAACTGGTGCAGTCACTTTGGGGAACAATTCAGCATTTCCTCAAACTATTAAACATAGAAGTACCATATGACCCAGCATGTCCACTCCTAGGTATACCATCCAAGAGAAGTAAAAACATACCTCCACACAAAAACTTGCACATGTAGCAACGTTATTCACAATAGCCAAAAAACAGAAACAACCTAAATGTCCACCAGCAGATGAATGGATCAACAAAATGTGGTAGATTCACACAATGAAGTATTATCCGGCTCTTTTAAAAAATGAAGTACTGGGACACCTGGGTGGCTCAGTCGGTTAAGCACCTGCCTTTGGCTTACGTCCTGGGATCGAGTCTCGCATCGGGCTTCCTGCTTGGCTGGGATCCTGCTTCTCCCTCTCTCTCTGCCTGCTGCTCTGCCTACTTGTGCTCTGTCTCTCTGTCGAATAAATAAATAAATAAATAGAATCTTAAAAAAAAAAATAAAAAATGAAGTACAGTGAAGTACTGATACATGCTACAACATCCATGAACCTTGAGAACATTATGCTGAATGAAAGAAGCTAGTCACAAATGTAACTGTATGATTCCATTTATATGAAATGTCCAGAATAGGCAGATCTATAGCGACAGAAAGTAGATTAGCAGTTCCCTAGGATTAGGGGGTGAAGAGTGACTGCTAATGGGTTTTCATTCTTCTGGGGTGATGACATGTTCTGAAATTAGATTGTGGTGATGATTGTGCAATTCTGAACATATGAAAACTATTGAACTATACAGCTTAATGGATGGCTTTTGTGGTATATGAAATATATCAAAATGTAATAAAGCTATACAAAATGCATGTATAAAAATATACCAGCTCTTGTACCCAATTAAAAATAATGGTTTTAAAATTATTATACTTTAGAAAACATAAAGGAGACAATAAAATAATAAAAACATGACTATATGCTTTTCTAATATGAGAGAACTAACTTCTTGTAGGTCTAAGCAGGTATGTAAACCAAAACATTCATCTGCTGCAATTCTAATAGAAAAGTGAACTGATTTACAGGCAGTAGCTTTTTTTAGTACAATTAAAAGTTTTAAAAGCACAGATTGATGATAAACACATTTTCCAAAAAAAGAGTTGCTGTGTTAGGCTTTCAAAGACTCACTAAGAAGTCTTATTCCCATTCCTCCAGTTAAACATGAAGTCAATACCTGAGTAGACCAGGGTTGTAGGTATAATCTGCTCTCACAGCATTTGAACACTATACAAAAGTACCATATTTTCCAGTCAGTCATTCTACACCCTTAAACATTTCTACCCCGGGCTTTCTTAGAAACACACACGTACCTAAGATGGAGCCCAATAAGGATTCCCGTAGTTATCAAACTGCATCATGGCAAATAACTTAAAACTTCCAAGTACCCTGGCTTATCACCAGCCCGCCCCCATCTGAGGAGTATGCATTCTCCTGTGTGAAAAGAACAGGTTTAAAACCCACAAGCACTGTTTTGGGCATTGGGATATAGTGGTGAATAAAACAGATATTATTGTAGAATTTATAATCTAGTGTAAGAGTGGGTAATAGATGGTCTTCAGTGTGGTGAAGTTCAGTGGAGAGGTCAGTAAGGACTGAAGTAATCAGGACTTAACAGAAGGTATGAGAAGAATGGATAGAGTTTCTTCTGGTAAAGAACCCAAGATTGTATTGCACATGAGGTGATAAGTCAGTTAAGGTGCTGTGGCAGATTGTATTTCCAAAAATGGCTGCAGTACTATTTCTGGCCCTATATGCTCTTCCACAATTTTGCCAGCAAGAGTGGAGCCTTTGTCCCCTCTCCTTGAAACTTTGTAACTGCTTCAATTCACAGGACACACATGGAAATGATAGTCTGGCAGTTTTGAGGCTAGGTCCTAACAGGCCATACAGACATTAAGTCAGTTGCTAATACAATTTTTAATGGTGAAAGTTTGACTGCTTTGCCCCCGCGATCAAGAACTAGGCAAGGCTCTCTACTCTTGCCACTTAGATTCAACACTGTTCTAGAAGTTCTACCCAGTGCCGAAAGGCAAGAAAAAAAAATGAAGCGTATAGATTTTAAAAGGAAGAGCTAAAGATGTATTTGGTCAGAGACATCTTTATAGAAAATCCCAAAGCATCTACAAATAATAAAACTACTAAAATTAGTGAGTTATCAGGGTCAGGTTATTGCCTCTCTATATGAAAATCAGTTGTTTTTCTTTGATACGAGTGATCTCTGATGCATGATGCTAAGTTTTCTTACACTTTTTCATACATGTTCTAGCAAACTACCTGATTACCTACTCAAAGAGAAAATAGAAGTCTTTAGATACCAATTACCTCAGCTTCCTGCCACCAAAACTGCCACTCGCCCTCACCCTCCTCATCACAATAGAAGTGACTGACAAGCCCTACTGTGTTTCTAGAGTATTCCAACTCTCCCTGTCTTAGTACTGCACATGCTGTTCCCAGAATGCTTTTAACCCCACTTCTCTGAGTTAATTCATGCTAATCCTTCAGGTTCTCTTATTTGGAGAAGCATTCCCCATTATTTAGTTTCTTTTTTTTTCTTTTCTTTTTTTTTTTTTTAGATTTTATTTATTTATTTGACAGACAGAGACACAGCGAGAGAGGGAACACAAGCAGGGGGAGTGAGAGAGGGAGAAGCAGGCTTCCTGCTCAGCAAGGAGCCTGATGTGGGGTTCGATACCAGGACCTTGGGATCATGACCTGAGCCAAAGGCAGACACTTAACGACTGAGCCACCCAGGCGCCCCCCCCCCCATTATTTAGTTTCTTAGCTGCTGTATTTCCCCCTTTTTATCAGCTCTTAAACTGTAATTAATTTGTTGTGTATAATGTTGTTATTATTTCACAGTACTTGAGGTTGCAAAAAAAGTCACATTTTTCCCCTTCAAAAATAACTTAAATGTATTTGAAGAGCAGTTTAGCAAAGTTGAGAAGTAAGCCACTTTCAGACATTTTAGGAGATCACTGTCTCCCTCTAGAAAAAAAATACCAACCAGAGGATAGTTCTTGTTCCCCCTATTTAAATATTACAGCAGAAATGAGCAAGCCACATGCTTTGTTGAAGGAAAATAGCACCACTTAATTTGCCCTCCTTTTTTTCCCTCCAGTTATCACTTTTACTAGTACTGAAGTTTGTTTTGCTAATGTGTCATTTTCTCCCTCAGTCTCCATAATTGCTGTGACTGAATTCAAGCAAGTATTGGAGTAACTAGTTCTGTCTTATACTAATTCTGACATTGATACCAGGTTGTTCATATGTTCATGCAAAAGATATAAAATGATGGCAGTGTCTCTGTTGTCTAATTGTTATATATCAAAAGTCCACTTACCTCTAGCAAAATGAAATTGAATTAGATACCAGTAATGATGTTTTTATAGTTACAGTCATCAAATAATTTTATTTTGGCTAGAGGTAAAGATTTATTTGACCTATAACAGTACTTACTATGTATTAACGTAGTTTTACTTATTTTAAGTATTAAAATGGCTGTTTGCCTGTAACAAGATGGGCTTGTTCCTGATTTTTACTTCAGAAATCCTCTGAAAAACAGTGAACAGTAAACAGTGAAACCCACATGGTGGAATCTCTGCAAGAGGTGGAGACCTTTAAAAACATTCTACTTCCTGAGCCAGAATTCCACTGTAGTGCTTCATAGATCTTCAAGATCTGTGCCTTCCCCTGCCAAGAAACGCCACAATGTATTTCCCAGTCTTCATCCTCATATAATAAAACATTACAGCTTCAACTCTAGCTCTACCTTATTGCTGTTAAGTTTTTCCCCATTCTGTTATTTCCATATATGACTACATATATACATATGCATATAAAAAGACTGGGTTTTTTATATATGTGAAAGTAGAAGTAACCAAAGAAAGAAAAGCAGTTTTCCCCTCCCTCCAAAAAAACCAGACAGACCAAAGAAACACACATAAAAATTTCAGATTATGTACAGATGGGTTTCACTCTTAAATAGAAAAATGGGGCCAAAATTATTTGGGTATATTTGAAATGTCCTGGTGTTTATAATTGCTGTCAGAAGAACAAAGTTGTGGCTCATCATACCACAGATCAGACCATGGACCTCTTCCTTTGAAAATCTGTGGTCTCCTTGGTATTTGGTGAGATACCCTCTAACCTAGTGTTCTGGGTTTGAAACACTATAACCCCTTCTCTTACTCAAGGAAAAGTTTATTAACTTAGGAGAAGGAAAAAAACAAGAGAAATTAGATGTTCATTCTGGTAACTCATTAATTTTTTTTTCTAAAAATGAATTTTATATAAGAGAATGACCTCATTTTGTCAGCTACAATAATTTCTTAGCCTTTTTCTAATTATTGATTCCATTCTGAAAAAGTATTTTTTTTT
>NW_022631097.1:2405536-2495787 GCF_010015895.1 Lontra canadensis | reverse complement strand
GGGTGCACGTGCCCCTTCGGATCACTACGTTTGTATCTTTAGGGTAAATACCCAGCAGTGCAATTGCTGGGTCATAGGGTAGTTCTATTTTCAACATTTTGAGGAACCTCCATGCTGTCTGAAAAAGTATTTTTTATAAGAAAAGCTCACTCGGGGCGCCTGGGTAGCTCAGTGGGTTAAAGCCTCTGCCTTCGCCTCAGGTCATGATCCCAGGATCCTAGGATCGAGCCCCGCATGGGGCTCTCTGCTCAGCGGGGAGCCTGCTTCCCTTCCTCTCTCTCTGCCTGCCTCTCTGCCTACTTGTGATCTCTGTCAAATAAATAAATAAAATCTTTTAAAAAAAAAGAAAAGAAAAGCTCACTAGGTACACAGTTTCTCCATTTTTGATAATCAAATACATATTCAGGTACCAAGCAGAACTTGTAATCAACATGAAATAACCAGTGTTACCTCTCTAATTATCTCATGCCTAATCATTCAGTTCTGTGAAGTTTCCTGAAGTGTTGAATGTGGTTCCCAATTACTAGTTTAATGTAACTGAAGGCATCTTATACCTGTTTTTGGAAAATCTGGATGAGAAGAAAAGTCCAGTGTCCATATTGTGACCTAATTCCTCTTGTGTATCAGTCAGTCTTACTTGTTTAATTTATAAAATGAGGATAATAAATGATTAACCACTTAAAGGCAGGGATCTGAATAAGAAGACATTCTGGAATGTTTTCTAGTTTTTACTTGATTATTCAGCAGATACTTAAATGCCAATCACTGGGCTACATAAAAGGAAGGACAAATATGGAATCTGCCTCAATAGGGTTTTACAATTTCATTCTTACATGTGATTCTGGTGTTACATTATCAACTAATTCACAACCTTATTGTTGTGTTGTATTTAAATAGTATTGAATTTTACTGGCTTAGGTATTTGGCCTCTAGACTTCTAGCTGCAGGGAAGCAAATGCTACCTTCTTTCCTCATACAGTTTCAAGTAGAAGGATTTTTTGAAACACAAAGATTTTTAAAAGACCAAAAAGAAATCTAGGTATGAAGCAACTATAAGACCCCCTAGAAATAATCTTATTACTTAGAAACCATACATATTGTCACCTTCAATATGTCAATTATTACTTCTTAGAATACTTGTTTCATTTAGATACAAGGATTAATCTCTGGGGAGTAACCTTAATTGTCTAAAAATAAAAGTGCCTCTGGTAATGAATAATTTGAACATGACTTGAAGAAAAGCAATAGAAGGAATGTGAATCATCAGGGTTTTTTTTTAATAGCATATACAAAGGTAGATAAAATATATCTATTACATAGTTATCTGGGATTTGTTACTAGCATTGTATTACCACATATTTCTATATACACATTCACATAAACCCTTGTAATTTAAATGATAATTTTGTCTATTTGATGGTCGAAGGGTATATTAGCACCTAACATTAGAATCTGGGGTTATCATTGGGTGACACATACTTTGAAGTTATCCCAAAATAGCGCCTGGATGGCTCAATGGGTTAAAGCCTCTGCCTTCGCCTCAGGTCATGATCCCAGGGTCCTGGGATCAAGCCCCACATCAGGTTCTCTTCTCAGCGGGGAGCCTGCTTCCTCCTCTCTCTCTCTCTCTCTCTCTCTCTCTGCCTGCCTCTCTGCCTACTTGTGATCTCTGTCAAATAAATAAATAAAATCTTTAAAAAAATAAAAAATAAAAATAAATAAAATTATCCCAAAATAGTAACACCTAAGTTTATAAACATGGTCATAAATGTTTCTAAAAATGATATAGTCATATTTGCAACTATGTTTTTCATTAATGATGCAAAACTAAAATCTTCACAGTTTATTAACAACAAATGATAGAATTTGTCCCCAGTAGATTTAGAGTCCAAATTAAGCATCCTGAAGTACAGAAAAGGTACATCTAAAAGTATTCATTTTTTTTAACCTGTCTCCTAAACTTTCAGAGACTTTGTAATTGTACTGAAGGAACTTCATAGATAAGATAATCTTGAGACCAGAAAGGGAAGTTTGTGATGCTTGTGGCTTATGTAAGAAACAACGTAAAACATTTTTCAGTATTCTAGATGTGTAAATGACTTGAGGCTATAAATCTCAACAAAAGAAGCAACTCAATGCTTTAAAATTATAGTGGATAAGAAGAAAGTGATGTAAGCAATAAAGAGGATGGCTAAACACCTGAAAGAATTATAAATCTCTGCTATCCAATAGGAGATTATTAAAAATAATTTTAGAATGGGTAGTCATATTGGCTAGACTTTTAAATTTACTAGAGGGCTGTAAACTTAAGAGAACTTTTTAGGGTTCAAAAATGTAGCTTTCTAAGAGATGAGTGTGAATTTTTTTAATCAGTGAAAGCAAAAAGGTTTCTTAAATCATATTGGTAAGAATTTATTTATGATGCAGACAACTAAGAGAAGTCAAAAATGGTGATAAGATTTTATATGTCTGAAATAGGGTGAGTGAAATTGGAAAGTAGGTCTTAAAAAATCCATAGTGTCTTTGTGTTTAGACTTAGAATTCTCTGGCTCTTAACATTGGTTTAAAGATATTAGCTAACTTGCCAAAATTTTATTTTCTTAAAAAGATTTAGTTGTTTTTTTCTTTAAGATTTTATTTATGTATTTGACAGAGACACAGCGAGAGAGGGAACACAAGGAAGGGAAGTAGGAGGAAGAAGCAGGCTTCCCACTGAGCAGGGAACACAGTGTGGGGATGTGGGGCTCAAATCCAGGACCCTGGGATCATGACCTGTGCCAAAGGCAGACACTTAACGACTGAGCGACCCAGGCACCCTAGTTGTTTGTTTTGTCTTTTAAATAATTTTCTTTCTTTGTGGAAGTTGAGTTTTACCAAGGAATATGGGTACTAAATAATGTTTCTTCTTTACTATAGGTAAAACTTCAGTGAAGAAGCTGACAAAAAAGGTAAGCAATGTATGTGGGAGAGTTCTTTCTTCCTTTCTGTTTTTTGGTGACTAGAAAATGAACTTTTATAAGTTAAAATTTAAAAATTTCAATGTGTATTCAAAGGATATCGAGGATATACTGGCAGGAATCCAACCAGCTCGTTGTGGATCAACCTTTTTTAGAGACCTTGGTGATAAAGGTAATTTTGATTTGTTAAATTTCTACTTGTTTCATCTAACCAGAGTATTGTTAAGGGGTTGTTGTGAAGTCTGCAACTGTATGGTAGAGAGCCAATGTAGAAAATGCCATGTTCTTTTTTTTTTTTTTTTAAAGATTTTATTTATTTATTTGACAGAGATCACAAGTAGACAGAAAGGCAGGCAGAGAGAGAGAGAGGGAAGCAGGCTCCCTGCTGAGCAGAGAGCCCGATGCGGGACTCGATCCCAGGACCGTGAGATCATGACCTGAGCCGAAGGCAGCGGCTTAACCCACTGAGCCACCCAGGCTCCCCTGCCATGTTCTTTTTAATAGATTTTTAATGCCAAGTTCTTTAATAGATATTTTTAAATCATAATAAAACGTTCATTGAGAAATAATTTTCTCAAACTCTCTGAGAGATTACAGCTTAATTATTAAAACATCAATTTTAATTAAAGCTTGGGGAGGAGGAATGTAGCAAGTGAAGGCCTCAGAGAGATCCAGAGGAACACCAGCTTTTAAGGGAGTAGAAGAGGAAGTAGTGCTCGTGAAAGAGACAAGGGCAGAGTGACCAGAGAAGTAGAGGAGAATCAGGAGAATGTTTTCACAAAAGTGAAGAGGAGAAACTGTTAGGGAAAGAAAAAAGTAAGCTCAGGCCACTTGAGAGACATGGGTATGAGCAAGGAGATTTAAAGGTCAGTAGCTGAGGGCGGAGATAGAAGGCCAGAGGAAGGTTGTTTAATGTTAGATGAAGATACTTGAGCACATTTCTTATCGATGAGAGGGAAACATATATAATAAAATGTTAGATGAAGATACTTGGGCATATATCTTATTGATGAGAGGGAAACATACATAATATATTATATATAATATAGCAATATAATTATATAATACCTAATAAGATATAAGAGAAAGGAAGTGTGAATGGGAGAGAATCCTAGAAAATGTGAGAGAAGGGATTGTCTTCACAGCAAAAATGGAAGGATCAGCATTCCACAGGGTGCATAGCTTTTTTCATTGTATCAGTAGGAAAGGATGAACAGGTAGGTAATTTAATGCAGGCATTGGCAAATTTAGTGGCAGGAAGTAAAAGCAGGTTGTTCTGGATAGCTTTTATTTTTTTTATAAAGTAGGACATATGGAGAAAGAAGGTTTGAAGTAGCTTCTGTGGTTAGGAAAGAGACCAGACCAGAGAAACATAGAGTTCTGGGAAGCCTGAAGGGATCAGAAGATAGTGTAGGTCATGAAAGAAAAGTCACCAGTCAGTGCGATTGTGTGATGATCTTCCTGCAGGCTACATGTAGGAACAGAAATGTTGGACAGTTGTACTGGATTTAGGATTTTGCTGAGCAAATGGGTGGAAGAAGAGTCACAGACAGGGGGTAAGGCTGTTGAGGGCAAGAGGGGTTTTTAGTAATGAGCCATGGAATCTAAGCAAGATAATGGAGAATAAAGTAGAATAGTAAAAGAAAGTAAAAGGGAGATGAAAAGAAGTGGGGCAGTCAAGAGGGAGCTGCCAGTGAGGTTGAAGAATAGGTATAGTAGGAGTCCAAGAGTAGAAAAGAACTTGCAGTCATAAAAAAGTAAGAAAGTGACAAATCAGATGAGAACAGTCACTCTAGTAGCTGGGTGGTGAATGGATTGAGGAGGAAGCAAAAGAAACAAGAGGTTTTGCATTAACAGCAAGGGGGGCTATATGCTAGAGAAGAGGTAGTAAAAATGGAGAGAAGAGTATAGATTTGATAGGTATTTTGGTGATGGAATTGGTAGGACTTAATGACTGATTGGATATGAGAGGGGACAAAGAAAACAGAATCGTGTATGGTGCCCAAGTTTCTGGTTCGATCAGCAAGGTGAATGTGCCATTCACCAAGACACATGGGTCATAGGGAAAGGACTAAATGTGGGGAGGGAAGGGCGAGGAATGAGTCCAGTTTAAGAGATACTGAGTTCAGATTTAAGAATATTCCAACACACAGCAAAGGAAACAGTCAACAAAACAAAGAGGCAACCCACGGAATGGGAGAAGATATTCGCAAATGACAATACAGACAAAGGGCTTATATCCAGGATATATAAAGAACTCAAACTCAACACACACAAAACAGATAATCATATCAAAAAATGGGCAGAAGACATGAACAGACACTTCTCCAAAGAAGACAGAGAAATGGTTAACAGACACATGAAAAAATGTTCATTATCACTAACCATCAGGGAGAGTCAAATCAAAACCACATTGAGATACCACCTTACACCAGTTAGAATGGCCCAAATTAACAAGACAATAAACAGCGTGTCTTGGAGAAGACATGGAGAAAGGGCAACCCTCTTACACTGTTGGTGGGAATGCAAGTTGGTACAGCCACTTTGGAAAACAGTGTGGAGATTCCTTAAGAAATTAAAAACAGAGCTTCCCTATGACCCTGCAATTGCACTACTGGGTATTTACCCCAAAGATACAGATGTAGTGAAAAGAAGGGCCATCTGTACCCCAATGTTCATAGCAGCAATGGCCACAGTCACCAAACTGTGGAAAGACCCAAGATGCCCTTCAACAGACAAATGGATAAGGAAGATGTGGTCCATATACACTGTGGAGTATTAAGCCTCCATAAGAAAGGATGAATAACCAACTTTTGTATCAACATGGATGGGACAGGAAGAGATTATGCTGAGTGAAATAAGTCAAGCATGAGAAAGAAAGTCAATTATCATATGGTTTCACTTATTTGTGGAGCATAAGAAATAACACAGAGGACTTGGGGAGATGGAGAGGAGAAGGGAGTTGGGGGAAATTGGAGAGGGAAACGAACCATGAGAGACTATGGACTCTGAAAAACAATCTGAGGGTTTTGGAGGGGCTGGGGGTAGAGGTTTGATGAGCCTGCTGGTGGGTATTATGGAGGGCACATGTTGCATGGAGCACTGGGTGTGGTACATAAACAATGAATTCTGGAACACTGAAAAATTTAAAAAATAAAAATAGAAAAAAAAAGAATATTCAGACATCTAGGGATGCCTGGGTGGCTTGGTCAGTTGGTTATCTGCCTTTGGCTCAGGTCATGATCCCATGGCCTTGGGATTGAGCCCCTCATTGGGGTCCTTGCTCAGCAGGGGAGTCTGCTTCTCCCTCTCTCCGCCCCTGCTTGTGCTTGCTCTCTCTCTCAAATAAATAAATAAAATGTTAAAAGAAAAAAAAAAAAGAATTGTCAGCCATAAATGGCCCCTGAAGCTGCTGTTGCAGATGCAACCATACAAGAAGCACTTAGGAGAGAAGAAGCCCTGAGATAAAAGTTCAGTTTAAGGGGCACCTGAGTGGCTCAGTGGGTTCAAGCCTCTGCCTTCAGCTCAGGTCATGATCCCAGGGTCTTGGGATCGAGCCCCACATCAGACTATCTGCTCCGTGGAGAGCCTGCTTCCTCCTCTCTCTGCCTGCCTGCCTGCCTACTTGTGATCATTCTCTCTGTCAGATAAACAAATAAAATCTTTTTTAAAAGAAATTTTTTAAATAATATTAAAAAAAAAAAACCAGCTCAGTTTAAAGAATGCACAGAAAAAGAGAGGGGCCCTTTATAAGGCTTGAGAAGGAGTGGTCTGTCAGGGACTCACCCACGGGAGTGACCTCACCAGTGCGGTGCTGTAAGTACTTCTAAAACAAATGTACATGATCAATAACAATTTTAATAGCTACAAATACTTACTAAAGGTTTCCTATGTATCAGATACTATACTGACCCTCTTACATGTATTACTACATTTAATCCTCACAACATTCCTTTGAGGAAGCTATCTTCATTTCATACCCCCATTTTATAGCTGGGTTAACTGAGGCACAAAGGGCTTAAGTAACCTGCCCAAAGTCATATACAGGTAGTAAAATCAATTTACAAATAGCATTTAGTGGAAGAAGAGTTAAGATGGCAGAGTAGTATGCTTGCATTGTCCCATGAACACAGCCAGATAAATACTGATCACTCTGAACATCCAAGAAACTGATCTGAGGACTGAGAGAACAAACTGCACAAACTGGAGGAAGAGAAGAGGCCACAGCACGGAAGGTAGGCAGTACAGCGACATGATTTGGGGAAGAAAAGAATCGCGGGTGCTGCAGGGAGGAGGGAGCCCTGATCTTGGGTGGGATGGTAGTGCACACGAGAGCAAACAGGAACCATGCAGGGGATTGCACAAGAAAAGTGCTTCCCCAGCACCAATGACTGGGAAAATGAGGGGCTGATTGTTAGAAGTTTTTATAAGCAGCAGAGCTCAAGGACTGAAGTTTTAAAAGTCACTTGAGCCTGGCAGGCATATTGGTGCTCCTGTGAAGGAAGAGGGCAGAGGCCCAGGACCAGACATCGTGGTCTAAGGATCCCCTGGGTCACACTGGCAGAGACAGTTCCCCTTCTTAGAGTTTGGGAGAGACAGCACTGCTTCTCAGGGGATAAAAGAACTGGCAGGTGCCATTGAGCTGCCCCACTCATTAGCATAGAAGCAGAAGCACCTGCTCAGGGCACCTAACCTGGATGCTTACTGTTTGTTATGCTTTACCATAAACTCTAAGCCTCTGTGTGTTTGTGTGACTGCCCTTCTGGGACAACAAACCCACACCAGCCACAATGCAGCAAGACCCTTCCCCAGAGGATCAGTGTGGGTCCATGCCATACCTGGTCCCTAAAATTTGGAGTTTTGAAACCCAGACAGTCTTCTGAGATACAACACAGGAGCACTGTGCTGCCAGGTGGGCAGGCAGCTCAGACACAGACAGGATGAAGGCAGGGATCTGAAGGATGTCTGGGACACACAAGAAGAGACTGATAACTTTTCTGTGAGGGTTTCCTGAATAGTGGTGGGCACAAACTCCCTTCTCCCCTGCCCATCAGCACAGTCCGACTTCAGTGAGCAACACAGTGCCCACAGTGAAGGCTTGAGCCGCTTACACCAAGCTCCAAGCACTCTTCAGGTGCTTTTTTACTAAGGCAAGTGTGCCTTAGAGCCAGAGTAGCAGTGGGCCCCCTCCTCCAGAGGACCAGCACAAACCCACCACACACACACCAAGTCTGCTGACCATAGAACACTGCAAAGCTTCAGCTCTAGTGGAAACAGGATCTAGCCTCTTTTAACAAGCGGACCAAAACACCCCTAGTTAAAATTTGCTACACAGTAGACAAAGTCCAAACACTCCTCAGAGCAGCAAAGAAACTGCATAGGACTGACCTGAGGGAAAAATAAGCCAAAACCCAAAAGCATAGTGCACACAGCATACACCAGAGACACTTCCCAAAGTGCCAGGCCCTGGACAATGTACAGTGTCTTCTTAATATAGCCATTAGTCTCAGAAGCAGGGAACATAATAGGCTTTCCCAGCACACAGAAGACAGAGACCTAGACAAAATGCCAAGATGCAGGAATTCATTCCAAAAGAAAGAAGAAGAAAAGGTCACAGCCAGGAATCTTATTGAAACGGATCTAAGTAAGATGCCTGAACCAGAATTTAAAACAACAATTGTAAGGATACTAGCTGGGCTTGATAAAAGCATAAACAACACCAGGGAGTCCCTTACTACAGAGATAAAAAACCTAAAAACTAGTCAGGTCAAAATAAAAAATGCTATAACTGAGATGCAAAACCAACTGAATGTAATGACCACAAGGATGGAAGAAGCAGAAGAATGAATAAGTGATAAAAGAAGATAAAATTATGTAAAATAATGAAGCTGAAAAGAAGAGGGAAAGAAAAATATTGGATCACAAATGTAGACTTAGGGAACTCTGCGACTTCATAAAGCATAATAATATTTGTATCATAGGAGTCCCAGAAGAAGGAAAGGGGGGCAAAGGGTTTCTTTGAGGAACTTAGAGCTGAAAAGTTCCCAAATCCAGGGAAGGAAACAGGCATCCAGATCCAGGAGGCACAGAGAACCCTCATCAAAATCAACAAAAGCAAGCCAGTGCCAAGACATCTTAGTAAAATTTATAAAATCCACAGATAAGGTAAACATCCTGAGAGCAGCAAGGAAAAAGAAATCCCTAATTTACTAAGCATGACAGATAAATTTAGCAGCGAACTTACCACAGAAACTTGGCAGGCTGTGGGCACCTGGGTGGCTCAGTCAGTCATCTACCTTCGGCTCAAGTCATAATCCCAGGGTCGTCAGATCAAGCCCCACATCAAGTTCCCTGTTCATCTAGGAGTCTGCTTCTCCAGCTCCCTCTGCCCCCCTCATCTGTGCTTTCATGTGCACACTCGTGCTCTCTCTCTCTCTCTCTCTCACTCTCTTTCTCTTCCAAATAAATAAAATCTTTAGGGGAAAAAAAAAAAAACTTGGCAGGACAGCAAGGGACTGACATGATATATTCAACATGTTGAATGAGAAAAATATGCAGCCAGGAGTATTTTATCCAGCAAGACTGTCATTCAAAATAAGAGAGATAGTTTCCCAGACAAACAAAAACTAAAGGAGTTCCTGACCACTAAACCAGCCCTACAAGAAATATTAAAGGGGACTCGTTGAGTGGGAAAGAAAGACAAAAAGCAACGAAGACTAGAAAGGAACAGAGAAAATCTCCAAAATCAACTTTACAGGTAATACAGTGGCACTAAATTTATATCTCTCAATAATCACTCTGAATGTAAATGGACTTAAATGCTCCAATCAAAAGACATATGGTGACTGAATGAGTAAAAAACATAAGAACCATCTATACGCTGCCTACAAGAGACTCACTCTAGACCTAAAGACACCTACAGACTGAAAGGGAAGGGATGAGAACCACTTATGCTAATGGATGTCAAAAGAAATGGGTGTATTATATCAGACAAACTAGATTTTTTTTTAAGATTTTATTTATTTATTTGACAGACACAAATCACACGTAGGCAGAGAGGCAGGCAGAGAGAGAAGGGGAAGCAGGCTCCCTGCTGAGTATAAGCCCGATGTGGGGCTCGATCTCAGGACCCTGGGATCATGACCTGAGCCGAAGGCAGAGGCTTTAACCCACTGAGCCACCCAGGCGCCCTGAGACAAACTAGATTTTAAACCAAAGATTATAACAAGAGACAAAGGGCACTATATCATAATAAAACAGTCTATCCAACAAGAACATCTAACAATTGTAAATATTTATATGCCCCTAACTTGGGAGATATAAATCAATTAATAATAAACATTAAAAAAACTCATTGATAATAATACAGTAACAGTAGGGAACTTTAATATCACACTTTCTGCAGTGGACACATCATCTAAGTAGAAAATCAACAAGGAAACAATGGCTTTGGATGACACAGTGAACCAGATGGACTTAACAGATATATTCAGAACATTTCATCCTAAAGCAGCAGAATACACATTCTTGTCAAGTACACATGGAACATTTTTCCAAAATAGATCACAGGCTAGGTCACAAATCAGGAATAAATAAATAAAAATAAATAAATAAATAAAAAATAAAAATAAAAACAATAAATAAAAAAAATAAAAAATAAAAAAAAATAAATAAAAAATTTAAAAAAAAAAAAAGATTGAGATCATACCATGCATATTTTTTTACCACAACTCTTACGAAACTTAAAATCAACCACAAGAAAAAATTTGGAAAGACCACAAATACAGGATGTTAAAGAACACCCTACAAAGAATTAATGGGTTAACCAGGAAATTAAAGAAGAAATTAAAAAAAAAAAGTGGAAGGAAATGAAAATGGAAACACAACAGTCCAAAACCTTTGAGATGTAGCAAAAGCAGTCATAAAAGGGAAGTATATAGCAATACAAGCCTACCTCAAGAAGCAAAAAAAAAATCTCAAATACGCAACTTGATGTTATACCTAAAGGAGCTAGAAAAGGAACAACAAATAAAGCCTAAAGCCAGCACAAGGGAAATAATAAAGATTAGAGCAGAAATAAATGATATAGAAACAAAAAAGAACAACAACAAAAAATAGTAAAACGGATCAATTAAACTAGGAGCTGGTTCTTTGAAAGAATTAATAAAATTGATAAACTAGCCAAATTTAACAAAAGAAAAGAAAAAAGACCCAAATGAATAGAATCATGAATGAAAGAGAAGAGCTCACAACCAACATCACAGAAATACAGTTATAAAAGAATATTATGAAAAATTGTGCCAGCAAACTGGGCAATCTGAAAGAAATGGATAAATTCCTAGAAACATACAAACTACCAAAACTGAAACAGGAAGAAATAGAAAATTTGAACAGAAAGAAATTGAGTCAGTAATTGAAAATCTCCAAACAAACAAATGTCCAGGGGCAGATGGCTTCCCAGGGAAATTCTACCAAACATTTAAAGAGTTTATACCTATTTTCCTAAAACTATTCCAGAAAACAGAAATGGGAGGAAAACTTGCATATTCATTCTCTGAGGCCAGCATTACCTTGATTTCAAAAACAAAGATCGCACTAAATAGAATCACAGGCCAATATCCCTGATGAACATGGATACAAAAATTCTCAACAAGATACTAGATAATAGGATCCAACAATACATTAAAAGGATTACTCACCACAATCAAGTGAGTATTCCTGGGCTGCAAGGGTGGTTTAATAGTTGCAAATCAATCAACCATATTAATAATATACCATATTAATAATACCATATTAATAATAAGATAAGAACCATTTGATCCTTTAAATAAGTACAGAAAAGGCATTTGACAAAATACAGCATCCATTCTTGATAAAAACAACAAAGTGGTTATAGATGGAACATATCTTAACATCATAAAAGCCATGTGTGAAAGACCCACAGCTCATATCCTCTTCAATGGGGAAAACCTGAGAGCTTTTCCCCTAAAGTCAGGAACATGAAAGAGATGTCCACATTGTTATTTAATACAGTACTGGAAGTCCTAGCCTTAGCAATCAGAAATAAAAGGCATCCAAATCAGCAAGGAGGAAGTCAAACTTTCACTATTTGCAAACAAAATGATACTCTATGTAGAAAAACTAAAAGACTCAACCAAAAAATTGCTAGAATTGATACACAAATTCAGCAAAGTCGCAAGATACAAAATTAATGTACATGGCATTTCTATATACCAATAATGAAGCAGCAGAAAAAGAAATCAGGTGCCTGGGTGGCTCAGTGGGTTAAGCCTCTGCCTTCGGCTCAGGTCATGATCTCAGGGTCCTGGGATCGAGTCCCGATTCGGGCTCTCTGCTCGTCAGGGAGCCTGCTTCCTCCTCTCTCTCTCTGCCTGCCTCTCTGCCTACATGTGATCTCTCTCTATCAAATAAATAAATAAAATTTCAAAAAAAAAGAAGGAATCAAGGAATTGATCCCATTTACGATTGCACCAAAAACCATAAGAGATCTAGGAATAAATGTAACCAAAGAGGTAAAAGATCTGTGCTCTGAAGACTACAGAACACTTAAGAAAGAAATTGAAGAGGACACAAAGAAATGGAAAAACATTCCATGCCCATGTATTGGAAGAACAAGTACTGTAAAAATGTCTATGGTATCCAAAGCAGTCTACACATTTAATAAATCCCTATCAAAATACCACCAGCATTTTCCACAGAGCTAAAACCATCCTAAAATTTGTATGGAACTGCAGAAGACCATGGAATAGCCAAAGCAGTCTTGAAAAAGAAAAGCAAAGCTGAAGGCATCAGAATGTGGGACTTCAAGCCTTATTATAAAGCTATAGTGATCAAAACAGTATGGTACTGGCAAAAAAAAAAAAAAAAAACCCAGACACCCAACCTATGATCAGTGGAACAGAATTGAAAACCCAGAATAGTTCCACAACTGTATGGTCAACTCATCTTCAACAAAGCAGGAAAGAGTATCCAATGTAAAAAAGTTGGGGTGCCTGGGTGGCTCAGTGGGTTAAGCCTTGGCCTTCAGCTCAGGTCATGATCTCAGGGTCCTGGGATTGAGCCCCGCATCAGGCTTTATACTCAGCAGGGAGACTGCTTCTCCCTTTCTCTCTGCCTGCCTCTCTGCCTACTTGTGATCTCTTGCTGTCCAATAAATAAATAAAATCTTAAAAAAAAAAAAAAACTAAAAAAGTCTCTTCAACAAATAGTATTGGGAAAAATGGATAGCCACATGCAGAAGAATAAAACTGAACCACTTTCTTATACCATACACAAAAATTCAAAGTGGATGAAAGACCTACCTGTGAGACAGGAAGCCATCAAAATCCTAGAGAACATAGGCAGCAACCTCTTTGACATCAGTTGTAGCCAGCTTCTTATAGACATATCTCTGGAGGCAAGGGAAACAAAAGCAAAAATGAACTCCTTGGACCTCATCAAGATAAAAAGCTTCTGCTCAGTGAAGGAAGCTGTCAACAAAACTTAAAGGAAACCTACTGAATGGGAGAAGATATTTGTAAATGACATAGCTGATAAAGGATTAGTATCCAAAATCTATAAGGAACTTACCAAACTCAACACCCAAAAAACAAATAATCCATTTAAGAAATGGGCAAAAGACATGAGTAGAAACCTTTTCAAAGAAGACATCCACATGGCTAACAGACACATGAAAAGATGTTCAACATCACTCATCATCAGGGAAATACAAATCAAAACCATGATGTGATACCACTTTGCACCTGTCAGAATGGCTAAAATTAACAAAACAGGAAACGAGATTTTGGCAAGGATGAGTAGTAATCGAAATCCTCTTACACTGTTGTGGGAATGCAGCTGGTACAGCCACTCTGGAGAACAGTATGGAGGTTCCTCAAAAAATTAAAAATAGAACTACCCTATGATTCAGCAATTGCAGTACTAGGTATTTACCTAAAGGATGCAAACATACTGATTTGAAAGGTCACAAGGCACCCTAATGTTTATAGCAGCACTGTCAACAATAGCCAAATTATGGAAAGAGCTCAAATGTCCATCAACTGATGAAAAGGTAAAGAAAAGATGGTACACACACACACACACACACACACACACACACACACACAGGAATATTACTCAGCTGTCAAAAATGAAATCTTGCCATTTGCAATAGCATGGATAGAGCTACAGTGTATTATGCCAAGTGAAATAATAAGTCAGACAAAGATAAATACCATATGGTTTCACTCATCTATGGAGTTTAAGAAACAAAACAGATGAATTAGGGGATGGAGACAAACCATGAGACTCTTAACTATAGAGAACAAACTGAGGGTTGCTGGAGGGGAGGTGGGCAGGGGATGGGTTTAATGGGCAATGGGCCACTTGTGATAAGCACAGGGTGTTACATTAAGTGTTGAATCACTAAATTCTCCTCCTGAGACAGTATTACACTATGTGTTAACAAACTACAGTGTAAATAAAGATTGATAATAGATAGCATTTAGCTCTGCTGTCTTATCTATTTAAGCTGAATTTCATTTCAGTAAGTGTCAATGGAATATATTTAAATATGCTCATACAAATAGCGGGGGAGCCTCTACTGGTCCTTTTTATATAAGGACAAGTCTGTGACAAGTAGAGCAATTTTCACCTGAAGTGATAATGTTCTCTCCTGTTGTCTGAAGGAGTTGGAGAATTAAGTAGCAAATGTAATTTCCAAATCAGTGGTTCATGAATACAGAAGACTTGTGACCATTAGCTCAAGAGATTTACGATGTTTTCTTATCAACATTTGTTTTTACCTTGTTTTTGCATGTGAACATTAGTTTTAAAATGAGAATAAGTGTATCATATAACACTCTGTATGGAAAGAAAACAAAATACGACAAAAAAGGAGTAACATTGGCACCCAAGTCAATGAAATCAGTAGCAATCAAACTGTTATCAAATTATTATTAGTATCAATTCCTACTCTCACTTCAGTGAGTCAATATTTAGTGGACTACATAAACTTGAATTATATTCTACAAGTATTAGTTCCTTATACTAAACTGCCTATCTTTATGCCCCTCCATCCCACCCCTTACCTGATTCCTTCCAGTCAGCACCAGAACATCCTTATGCACTTAAAGAAATTAAAAATCTCCTTACTTTTTTAAGTGGAAGTTTACTGGGAAATAGTCTCTGAGTAGTGAATAAGAGGGTATGTTCTAGATCAACAGACTTAAATTCTAATTTTTCCTGGTTTTATAACCTCAAGAAGTTTCTTAGTCTCTTTCATCCCCACTTTAAAACAAGATAGTAGGGCACCTGTGTGGCTCAATTGGTTAATCGTCTGCCTTTAGCTCAGGTCCTTGATCCCAGGATCCCGGGATCAAGTTCCTCAGCATCAGGCTCCCTGCTGGGCCAGGAGTCTGCTTCTCCTTCTCCCTTTGCCCCTGCCCTTTGATGATGCTTTTTCTCAAAACAAATAAAATCTTTTAAAAATATTAAAGATAAAACAAGGTAGTAATGCCTGCCTTTATGGGATTGTTGAAAGGATATAATAAAATAAGGTGTCTTCAATGTTTATAGTATCTGTTTAAACTGATTAGGAGCATGGGCTTTAAGCTGAGTTTGCATACCCAGCTCCGTTAGTTATCTATGTGATCTTGGGCCAGTTAGTCTTTGTTACCTTACTATGTGTCTGACATGCTGGAAATTTATAACTGAAAATAGTAACATTATTTTAATTGCTGTATGTTTTTTAAGATTTTACTATTAACTGAATCTTGGCCTCTTATTAGTGAGATTATAAATTAAAATAAATAATGCCTTTTAAATCATAGTTAATACAGATTTTAGGAAAGTGTCATTAATTTGGTGCTTCAGAGAAGATTTTAGGAATAATATTTAAATCCACAATACTGATATTTAACTCAAAGCTCAGGCTTTAAAAAAAAAAAAAAAAGAAAGAAAGAAAAAGAAAAAAGCTCTGGCTTTGAGGTATCCTTTCATGATAAATACTTTCGGAACACATTTTAGGATTTGAACAAAAATGCTGTATTTACCAGTTGTGAAAACTTGAGTGATGTCTGTGGCTAAAACCTCAGTTATTTTATATTTGATTGTTTTTTTTTTCCTTGTAGGATGGAAGGGTGGGGAGAATTCTAGGGGAATTTTGACCTTGTGGCAGAATATTAGAATTAGGAGTAGGTTAATTCAGCATTTTTTCTAAATCATTAATATAAATATGTAATTTTAGGAATTAAAAGTTATTTTTAAGGTGAATTCATAAAGTAAAAACTGAAAAGGAAGTTTAGATTATTTTAAGAGAAAAATATCTAAGATATAAGAGATTAATCTGTAATACTTTTAAAAAGAGACTTATTTTCAAGGACCTTAGAAGCACTCTTCATTTCTGAAAAGAATTACCTCCACAAGCCTCATTCCCCTGCATTAACCTTCCACACTATCAGGAGTGCCTTAAATGCCAGCACCTGCCAACTTCCTGCTCATCAGCTGTCCTACTCTGTGAAAGTAATCTCTGAAACCACCAGAGATCTTGTTCTTTCTCATTTTTTGCATTTTGTTTTACTGTACTGTTTCTTATATTTTCTAGTTAAACCATAAATTCTCTAAGATGATAAATCTGTGTGGCCATTTGCATAACACGTTGCCTAAAATGTTCTCTAGCACATAACAGGTACTCATCTAAAATTGCATTACATGCAATTAATGTTATGAACACATAACATGTTAATGTTATTAACATTAATGTTAACATGAACACACTAATTATAATTATTCTGATCTATTTAAGCAAGTCTCTTGAGTTTTTTCATTATGTAATTTGAGTTAGCTTTTCTGTGAATTGAAAGTACAATGACAACGTGTTTTTTAAAAATATTTTCCAATTAAATCTTTTCAGTGATATGGGATGTCTGGGTGGCTCAGTTGGTTAAGCGTCTGTCTTTGGCTCAGGCTATGATCCTAGGGTGCTGGGATTGAGTGCCACATTGGGCTCCTTGCTCAGCGGGACTTGCTCCATCTCCCTCTGACTGCCACTCCCCCTGCTTGTGCGTGCTCGCTCACTCTCTCTCTCTGTCTTTGGCAAATAAATAAAATCTTTTTTTTTTTAATTTTTTTTTAAATAAGTATTTTCAGTGATTTATATTGATCTTCTTCCCAGTTAAGATTAATTGGTATTATGTTATCAATAAGATGAAATCCAGCTAAGCAGTAATGCTTTCATAAATTTTAGAAAGAGTACATCAACTATTTATCAACACCAGAATAAAAACATGGAATTATCAGCAAGTAATTTTATTTTCTTTTTCATTAAGATGCTTCCTTTTGATGTAAAATATTTCTGAAATATACTAGGTGAAACTTCTGTCTCCTAATGAGCGATGTTTTATCAGCTTAGTGTTTAATGACCTGCAACTATAGTATAGAATACTTTTGCTTTTCCTGAACTAGATACTATTTAAATTGAAGTTATTCATTGTATTACCATATTTTATGTAGCATATAGTTATTTCAAAGTACATGACCTATAAAATGCATTAAGTTAATTGAAGTAAATAAACCTGATCTTGGCAGTCTTGAGCACAGGACAGTTTTTTAAATTACACTACCCCACCATAGATTACATGAGTGTTTCTTTAATATCATATATTCTCTGTTCACAATCATGAAAATAATTGTTAAAATTAGTAAAATTCATAATGAAGTATATCCTTTGTAGAGAAGAATTTAATGAATTTTAAAGGCATTTTTTTCCTTTACATAAAGCAAAAAGAACATGCCTCCAAATCTACTTCCTCTACATCCTGCAACTATGTCCATCTTCTCCACCTTCACTTTGTTACAGAAGTATTGTTCCCTATGGCAGAAATAGTCCTGCCTCCCTGTATAGGCCCCAGGCTTCTTTTGTTGCCTTCCCAAGTCTTCTCCACTCCAGTGTTATTCCCTCCCCTTGCCATATTCTCTTTCTGAGCACTGTATCATTCCTCTCTTTATAATATCAACATCTCCCATATTTAAGGAAAGACATTCCTCCTGTGACCCTACATCCAACTCTCTCCATACTTTGTAATCCCTTTTCATAGTCAAGCTCTTTATTTTGTGTTGTGCTCACTTCCTCACCTCCCAGTCATCCTGCAGCCCATTTCAGTCTGGCACCCATTCTCCAACAACACCACTCTTGTCAAGACCATCACTGACCTTGTTGTCAGATCCAGTGAAGATATTCTGTATTCTTGGCACCCATGACCCCAGCAGTACTAACACTATTACCTGCACTCACCTCAAACCAGTCTCTTCTTTTGGTTTCTAGGACCCCATACTTCCTTGGTATTGTTTTCTTACCATCCTAGTGGTTTCTTCTCTGTCTCCTTTGGTGAAATTAGCCGGAACCACCTCAGTTGGGGAAATCAAACAGGTCATTCTGATGGGGAGAGTTTGAATAAAGGGCTGACTCATCAATCCTAGCAAGCAGTGAGAAACTATATATCTCACAGGAGATAATGGAGTTGGAAGGAAGATATAACAAACTAGAGGAAGTGGGAGGTCATCTGGCAAATGAAGGGTGATAATTTTGAGGCCTAAAGTATAATGTGGGAGTTAAGATTTCAAAGAGCAGTAAGCAAATATTCATTTCTTTGGTATAGAGAAGATAGCAAATGGTGGTAGAGCTTTTAGGTTATAATGGAAGATTTTCTTTATTCCCTTCTTTTGGGTCAAGGAGGGATTTTAAAAGGTTTTGTTCTGGTGCACCTGGTTGGCTCAGTCAGTTAAGCCACTGCCTTCAGCTAAGGTTGTGATCCCAGGTTCCTGGGATCAAGTCCCGCATCGTGCTCCTTGCTCAGCAGGGAGCCTGCTTCTCTCTCTGCCTCTGCCTGCCTCTCTGCCTACTTGTGATCTCTCTCTGTCAAATGAATAAATAAAATCTTAAAAAAAAATAGGTTTTGTTCTCTTCTTAAAATTGAGGGCACTGTTCTCTTCATTCAGCCTCTGCTTGCAGCAGCAAGGTTCATGAAGCAGTTTTGCTGTCAGCATATGAGGAATCAGAGAGGCATTTTTGTGAGAGGCATCCAGTCAGGACTCTGTTAGAGTGTGGCCCCTTCTGGAAATCGTGGTTCTGGTTTCTAGGAGCAGCACTGTGACTCTGTATGTCTTGACCAGCATCACTGCTTCTCTGCCATAAGGGAGATAAAATAAATGTTTATTTTCAGAGGATGCTGAGGAGGATTATCAGTAACTTCTTTATTTTAACTTTCAGTTACAGGCACATATATTCTATATGTCTGTTTCTGTCTCTCTTTCTATATATATACCTTTTTAACTGTCAAGGAGATAAATTCACCAGCCTACTCACACGTTTTCCTATTGGATAGTACTCTTTCCCTGTTCCTTACATAGCTGGAGAGTTATTTATATTCTCAGAATGAATAGGGCCATTGTACATTTCCAAGATTTCTAAAAGCATTTAAAGTCAGTATTTCTAGATGGCTGGGGGGAGGGCCCTTACTGATGCACTATTAGAAAAATAGAAAGTGGAATCCACAGCAGAAAGTTTGGTATTTTTTCCTCTAGGCAAAGTGCATGAGGTTATTAGTATGAAAAAGAAAGGAAAGGAGATGATTAGAGAGAAAGGGAGAGAGAGGCTTTAAAAGGAACCAGGAGGAATAACTAACTGCAAGGATAATAATAGAGATAGCATTCATTTCAAAGTCAATCAGAAGGAATAAATGATTCGTGCTGGGCACCTGCAGGAGGAGAATTTTAAACCTTTCTACCATACAGGAGCGTATGGAAGAACAGCCTTCATTAATAAAAGACTGGTAGGGAAATCAGGACTCAAAGTGTGGCTTAACAATGACAGGAAAACTAAGCAGCTGTCAGGGAAATGAGGAACAGCAGGGCTGCATACGTAGGAAGAATTAGAAATGCCATGAAAGGGCAGAGTAAGAACTGCTAGCTCACCACTCTTCCAAACGCTGGTTTCCCTTAACGTGGGGCTCTCCTGTGCTTGCTTGTTTTCTACTCTGGCTGGGGTCTCAGTCCCAACCCTTCACATTCTCCATTCCTCGGACACATCTACTGTACCGTGCTATAGCTGGGAAAAGAGCACCCGTCCCTAAGGATGGGAAGTGTCACAGGCCGAATGTGTGGAGCTTCACAATTCCTGTATGCCCTGGAATTTGTAAGTTTCTTTAACACCTACTTTGTCTATAAAATAAAGGTAACAGTCTCTATTTCGACAGTTATGGTGGGAATAACATACATAATGCTTTTCCGCCGGGCCTTGAGATCAAGTGTCACTAAAAGATCTTTTTATTATTACTAGGCAAATTCATGTGCCACAAGTTCTCTTGGATTCTTTGAAACTACATCCCAGTTCTCTTGGAACATCTCTTTCTTTTGTTGGTTTCTCTTCCTCCTGTGCATTAAGCATTGATATACTACCTAGGATCTGTCCTTTGCTTACTGTTCTCCTCCTCTTGTTTAGTGCCCATGTATACTGCTGCTGACTCTCAGATCCCCTTCAGTTTCTCCAGCCCAGGATGCTCTTCTGAGTTTCAGGCTTCTGTATCCAAACCAGCTGCCAGATCCCGGCTTGTGGGTCTCTGTTTCCTTGAGTTCATCATATCCCAAACTGAACTCACCATCTTCTCCCTAAACCAGCATCTTCTTTTCTTGGTTTCATTTGGTAGTACTCCTTTTCACCCACCTC
Organism: Lontra canadensis; assembly: GCF_010015895.1. Classification (NCBI taxonomy): domain Eukaryota; kingdom Metazoa; phylum Chordata; class Mammalia; order Carnivora; family Mustelidae; genus Lontra; species Lontra canadensis. The sequence continues at coordinate 2,475,108 of NW_022631097.1, read as the reverse complement.
AACAGAACCCAGGAAATGTCTTTGAACCCTTTCTTTCTTTACCACTTAGTCCTTCAGATGCAGTCACATAACAAAGTCTTCCTATTTTTGCCTCTTAGGTATTTATCGAATTCATCCTCTCTTCTCCCTACCTCTAGAGAATTTACAGGAAACAGATCAAGAAAAAAATCTTGGGGAGTATCTTAACAACAGTTATTTCTGTTTTTCTATGAAACTCTGAAATACGTAAGTTGAAATGTACATTTCCAGCTTAAAGAAAAGACACTAATATGAACATTATATGGGAGAGATTCAACAGATTCACTTTTTTCACATATACTTCTTTGTTGATATTAATGAAGTCACTTGAAAAAAATATAAAATTTAGCTACATTGGGAGCAGTGTAAAATATTCCATTTTACCATGTAAAACAACTATCAAAATTTATACCATATGCTAACTAGCAAATAATAGTATATCCTTGAAATAAGAAAATAACTCATCTTACCATACATTATTACAAAGAAAAATATAAGTTATAACTATTGTGCATTTTTTGAACTGAACAGAATTCTCAGTATAATATAGTCCTTAAGGATGTACTGAATATAAATTAAAAGATACATTGTAAGATATATAAGTATATTCTTATGATGAATTTGTTAATTTCTCTTTGGGAAACAGAGTTCTCAAAATTGCATTCAGTAGCAAGCCATATTTTAGAATGGTTTCAAATTTAAAATATTTGTAGAGAAGCATACTAAAAGAATTTAGTCCTCTCTTCTAATGGCCTTTCCTTACAGATTCATTAACACATTTTTAAATGTAATTATTTAAAATACTTCACCTATTTAACATGCACTTTTAAAATATTGCCATTTAACAGCATTTACTTTACAATTAAATATAAGAAATATATGCATTAAACTGTTTCTCCTACATTCTGAAGTGTCAGTTTTCTTTAAAAGCATTTTCGGAGGGCAGATGCCTAGAATGCTGTTGTAGAACTATATTGTTTATAATCTATCTTGAGAGTATAGGTGCTGTTTTTACATTGTCTCAACTCTGTTTATTGAAGCTTTTTAAGTCAGCATTTCAAAGAATGACACTGGAATTTTCTTTTTCACAAAGTCCCCTTGTAGAGGACATGTATCTGTGTGTAGAGAAGAGTGAGGCCTCCTCTTGGCACCAAGCCCATGTCAATCTAGCAGTTTGGCCATTTTTTTCATGGTGCCGTATTCCTTTGAAAATTGGAAAGGGGGAAAAAAACCTATCCTCTGCTTTTTTGAGTCTGCCAAGGAATGAAATACTTTGATCCTTCAACTTACATTAGAGTACTTCTCTCAGGTAACAAGGTAATGACAAAACACATTTAATTTCTTCTCCCTCCTTATAAACACTGAATTTTTTTAAGGAAAAATATCTGAAGACATACTGTGGGCTTTTTTAGTAAAAAGAAGTACACCTGCTCCAAAGTAAAAACCAAAAAGTTGGTAATGCACAAAATTACGTCATTTAAAATATGTACCTGAAGTTACTTGTAACTAAAACGTTGAATTACCTAGATATAAAGTCCTTACCTGCCTTACTGTGAACTTGTGCCCTGAGTCTATGTGTTTCTTGATTGGGAGCCAGTAAGGCAAATCCTCTGCCATCACCCTCTGCAGGCTTTTTTCCTCATGTCTGGGCTACCATATTGGCCTTATTTCCCATTGCTTCTTCCACATAGACGTTATTTCACTTTTCAATTTTCGTATTTTTTATTTAGGTTTCATATTCAGCTTCATCTGTTATCCCACACCTCTTAATTAAAATTTTCATCCATATTTTTGAAGACCGTTTTTAGAATTACTTCCTCTAGGACATCTCTGATCATCTAAACTCTAGAAATGATTTCACGTATTTCTAAAATCTGTAACTTTTACTATCATTCTCTTTCAGTAGTGTTTAGCATTTTTTATAGACATTTTTATTCTGGCCTCCTGACTATTAAGAATTCCTGCCAGAAGTGTGCCCAGGTGCCTCAGTCGGTTAAGCATCTGCCTTCAGCTCGGGTCATAATCTGTAGTCCTGGGATCAGGTGCTGTGTTGGACTCCTTGCTCACTGGGGAGTATGCTTCTCCCTCCCCCTCTGCCTGCTGCTACCCCTGCTTGTGCTCTCTCTCCATCAAATAAATAAATAAAATCTTTAAAAAAAAAAAAAAAAAAAAGAATTCATGCCAAAAGTCAAACCTGAATCTCAACACACCTCTGGATCTAAGTAACAGTTTATAGAAAACATAGAAGTTAGAGCAGCATGTAAAATGACACCAAGAAGATGCAGTTAGCAAAATATTCTAGACTTTAAGAAACTTTATAGGTCAAATGACCAGGCATCTTTAAAAATTAAGTTGGAAGGTGAGGGGGGAGGGTATCTGGGTGGCTTAGTTGGTTAAGCATCTGACTTGATCTCAGCTCAGGTCTTGATCTCAGGGTTGTGAATTCAGGCCCCACGTTAGGCTGTACACTGGACATAGAACCTTTTTTTTTTTTTTTAAGGTAAAAAAAGATTTAAGACAGAACAAAAGAAAAATTTAAAACTTGTAAATCAAAGTACACTATGAAGAGAGTAAAAAGGCAACCCACAGGAAAGGAGAAAATATTTGCAAATCATATATAGGGGGTTAAAATCCTATATAAAGAACTTCTATAACTCAACAAGGAAAAACAAACCAATTTTAAAATGGGCAAAGACTCAAATAGACATTTCTCCAAAGAAGATAGTTGACTAATTTCCATGTGAAAAGATGCCTGACATCATTAACCATTAGGGAAATGCAGATCAAAACCATAGTGAGATGCCTCTTAATACCATTATTATCGAGAAAAAAACAAGTGTTGGCAAGGATTTGAAGAAATTATAACCTCTGTGCACTGTTGGTGGGAATGTAAAATGGTGCCACCACTTTTGAAAAAAGTACAGAGGTTCCTCAGATTAAGCATAGAATGACCATATGATTAAGCAATTCCACCCTGGGTAAATACCCAAAAGAATTAAAAGCAGAGACTCAAACAGGTACTTGTACGCCAATGTCTGTAGCAGCATTAATCACAATAGCCAATAGCTGGGTAGAAACAACCCAGATGTCCATCAGCAGATGGATGGATAAACAAAATGTAGTATATACATATAGTAGAATTTTTTCAACCTTACAAAGGAATGGAATTTTGACACATGCTACAATGTGGATGAACCTTGAAGACACTATGCTAAGTGAAATAAGCCAGACACAAAAGCACAAAACTGTATGATTCCATTTATATGAGGTCCCTAGAGTAGGCAGTTTCATAGTGACAGAAAACAGGTTACAGGGGTTGAAGGCAGTAAAGAATGGAGTTAGTGTTTCATGGTTGTGGGGTTTCAATTTTTGATGATTAAAAAGTTCTGATAATGGTTGCAAAACACTGAATACTTAATGCCACTACTCTGCACATTTAAAATGGCTAAAATGGTAAAGTTTTTGTTACGTGTATTTTGCCACAATAAAAAAAAAAGTGACTTGAGATCCTCTGACCAAGTGCAATGCAAGGAACTTTTTTGAATCCTGATTTGAGCACACTTGAAAAAAAATTTTTCTGAAACAGACATTTGTAAAAGTGATGTGAGTTTGATGATATTGAGGAATTATTGATAATTTTTTATAAAATATATTTTGGGGAGGGAACAGTCTTTTTAGAGATACAGCTTGAATTTTCTACTATGAAATAATATATTGAGATTTGTTTCAAAATAATCCGATGCGGGTGGGGGAGTGGCGCCTGGATGACTCAGTCTGTCAAATGTCTTAACTTCAGCTCAGGTCATGATCACGAGGTCCTGATATAGAGCCCTGAGTTGGGCTCATGCTCAGCAGGGAGTCTGCTTCTCCTCCCTCTGCCCGTCTGCTCCAGTGTGCATGTGCATGGTATCTCTCTCTCTCTCTCAAATAAGTAAAATATTTAAAAAAAATAATCCAGTGGGAAGTGGGAGGAAGGGAGTGAAAAGAGATATAGATAAAACAAGATCTGCCATGAGTTAATTACTGAAGTTGATCTGTGTAATATAGTTATTATATTCTCTCTCCTTTTGTTTATCATTGAAGTTTTCCATGATGAAGATTTTTTAATTGTGTGTTTTGCTATTATATCAAACTTTTGATCCAGGGAGGAAATTATTTTTAGCTTATCAGGAAGCCATGATTTATAAGATACTGTTTCTGTGTTTATATTATATATTATATATTTATATTCTTTTCATTGCAAGTACTAAAACCAGGCACTATCAATTTGAGCAAGAAAGGGGCAGATGTAGAGCTAGCTAGTGGCCAGACACAGAGCTAGCTTCAAGTTCAACTTAATTCAGGACTCAGACATCACCAGTATCCATCTTTCAGGCCTGCTGATTAAAGATTGGCTGAATTTTCAGGCCCTAAACACTGGCTGGCTGACAGTTCCAGGCACTCTCTCCATTGCCTCGCATTCCTAAGTGAAACATTCTCAAATCATCAAAGCCCAGCGGGGATGGGGGAAGACAAAAATAAATAAATAAATAAAGTCAATGATTCAGCATTGTCATCAGAAATTCCACTCAGAGTGACCCAGCTTAGGTCAAGGCCTTCCCTGAACTAGTCCCTGCAGCCAGACTAATGGAACCTGCTCATTATCTTGGGTCAGCCTTTTGCCCATCTCTCCACCAGTTCAGTTAGAGTACAATGATTGGCTTAGACCTGTCAGCATCTACCATCAAAGGTAAGGATGATTGTCCTACCAAAACTACATGTTTGAGAATGGGGAAGCAATGGTTTCCCGAAGGAAAATCAAGTTACTGCTGCAAAGATCTAATCTCATTTTAAATAATATAGTTTGACCTTTTGTATATTGAGATCTCTGTTACTCTACTGAATTTTTAAATTTGCTTTACTTGAGGTGTTATTAATAGTGTAATTTGGGGAGAAATTGTGTGAAGTGCCATGCAAATAAAAACCTGTAGCGGATACCAGTTATTTGCTAGCCAACAGCCATTCCCCTTTTTTACTAGTAATGGTAACCTGATGAAAAAACATAGTATCTTTTTTAAGTACTAGTACTATACTTAACTCTCTATTATAGAAGTTTTCCACTGAATCAAAGAGAGATAAAGTAAAAAAAAAAAATTTTTTTTCTTTCTTTCTCCCCTCCACCTTTTTTTGAGGTGGGGAGGATAGAGGGGGAGAGAGAATCCTAAGCAGGCTCCACGCCCAGTGCTAGATGCAGGAATCAGTGTCACGACCCTGAGATCATGAGCTGAGCAGAAATCAAGAATCAGATGCTTAAGCAACTGAGGCACCCAGGTGCCCCCAAATGTATGTGTTTTTAATTAGGTGAAGTTTCCATATAGTATCTATATATGATTACTTCTAAACCTTCTAAAATTTACCTTCTGAGGGGAAAAAAAAAAAAAACTTCTGATGTTTTTATTTTATCTCTTTCAGGACTAATTTCGTATACTGAGTATCTTTTCTTGCTTACAATTCTCACTAGTAAGTACCCCACTGTTTTTCTCAGTGATCATGTGGATTCTCTCTTCTTACCAAACAAGGTTTTGGAAGTATGGTATTTATGTCTTTATCATTGAAACATAATTGCTACCTTAGTTTCTATATCAACAAAATGATACTGTTGAATTAGTTTATCCCTCCAGCTTCCTTTGTACTGTGGCTCCCGATAACTCTGTCTCCTTAAAAGACTTTTGAACAGAAGAGAATCAGACTTAGCCTTCACATGTTTAAAAAAAAACCCTTATCAGACATTCTTCAAAATTCCTGATCAGTACTCTTCAGATTGGTCATGAAAATCAAGGAAAGAATGAGAAACTTTCACAGCTTGGAGCAGAGTAAGGAGACCTGACAACTAAATGCAGCATGGTTTCTTGTATTTGATCGTAAAGTAAAAAAATTAGCATTAGTGGAAAAACTTGAAATCCAAATAAAGTCTATAGTTCAGTTTAAAATGCTATTACTAGTGTCCATTTCTTAGTTTTGACAATGATGCTGTAGTTATAGAAGATGTTAACATTAGAAGAAGCTGGCTGAGGGATATATGAGAACTCACTATACTATCTTAACAACATATCTACACATATCTAAAATTATTTCAAAATAAAAATTTTTTTAAAAACCCTACTCTGAGAAAGGGAAATAAAGAGTAATAATCAGTATGAAAGTAGCCAAGTTACTAAAAGAATATAGGAAAGCCCCTGATAGAGTTAAACAAGTTCTCAAGTTAGTTTTGCTTTGAAAAGTAGAGCACTTAATAGTAGAATAGCACAGCCATGAAAATACATCAGCCTTTGAAAATTGTTATAATAAGAAATCATTTTTTGTCTGTTTAGGCACTTGTATAATAATTTCTGGAAGTTTTTTTCAAATTTGAAGACCTATAGATCAGTAAGCAATTTACATTTCACCAACATTGAAATAACTATTTACTTTTCACTTAATTGCAGAACCCCATACTGGGTTTCATGTTGCTTTTAAAATGCTGGATGCAGATGGTAATGAGATGGTTGAGAAAAAGGAATTTTTTAAGGTAAGTACATTCTACTTAGTTTGTCATAAAATAGTTGGATGCTTGTGTAATCTTACATTTCCATAAAAATCAAAATTATATCCATTGCTTACATATGAAATGTGAAGAAATCATTAATACATTCAAAAGTGTTTAATTTTCCATAATACAACTGAGGAAACTGTTAAGGAACAGAGCATAAGATTCCTATGGGAGAAATGGCTTATGCATCTACATTTTTTAGGGTTTTATTTTATATTTACAGATAATAGGGTCTCATAGATATGTTCAGAATTATTCTTATATACCCTACCCCCAAAAAAGGAATAAGAAAAATTAAAACTTAAGCCTTCATAAAGAATTGGGGGGGGGGGCCTGGGTGGCTCAGTCATTAGGTGTCTGCCTTTAGCTCAGGTCATGATTCCAGGGTCCTGGGATCAAGCCCCACATCCTTGCTCAGCGGGAGGCCTGCTTCTCCCTTTCCCACTCCCCCTGCTTGTGTTCCCTCTCTCACTGTGTTTCTCTCTGTCAAATAAATAAATAAAATCTTTAAAAGAAAAAAAAAGGAATGGGGGAAAAATGAAAAAGCTACGAATAGGTATAAATGGGTGCAGATTTTCCAGGAATTTGCTAAAGCTATTATTTGAAAAGCTAAAAATATGTTTAAATGAAAATATGTTTCCAAGATAAGTGTAAGGCATACAACTATTAAATTTCACTCCATTCCAGGAATGTTGATGGTAATATTTTTTAAAAAGTACCTCTAGGGGGCTCCTGGGTGGCTTAGTCATTAAGTGTCTGTCTTCAGCTCAGGTCATTGGAACGAGCCCCACATCGGGCTCCCTGCTTGGCGGGAATCCTGCTTCTCCCTTTCGCACTCCCCCTGCTTGTGTTCTCTGTCTGTCAAATAACTAAGTAAAATCTTTTTTAAAAAGCCTCTGCATATAAACCGTTAGGTATTTTCCAGAGTTAAGTGTTTTTAATGTATTGGAGTGTTTTGTGGAGAAAAAAATAGAACATGTAGATAAATATATAATACAGCGTTTGGTACATACTAATTTCTTAGAACTACCATTGATAATTACTGAGTACCTATATAAATGACTACTTTATGACTTTCTTTTTAATGACTTTTTTTTAAGTGTTTGAGACATGAAGCAAATGGAACTCTCTTACAGTGCTTGTGGGAGTGTGAAATGGCATACACATTTTGGAAAACAAAATTGGCATCTTCTTGATATATACTCAGCATATGATATGGCAATTCCAGTCCTATGTATTTAGTCAAAGAAAAGAAAATACATGTTCACCCAAAGACCTGTATGTGACTATTCTTAACAATTTTATTCATAATAGCCCCAAATTGGAAACAACCTAAGTGTTCATCAAGTGACTAGATAAAGAAATTGTATCCATACAGTAGAGTACTACTCAGCAAAAAAAAGGAACAAATTACCAGTAAGTACAACAACATGGATAAATGAAGTGAAGGAAGAACTGTACATACAGTGTGATTCCTTTGATATGAAACTCTAGAAAAGAAACATACCTGTGCTAACAGAAAGCAGATCATTGGTTCCCTGGGGCTGAGAGGGGGTAAGGAATTGACTACAGATGGACTGTAGCTTCCATGAGGTAATCTCTTAAAGTGCTAGGAATATTACAGACCTTGATTAGGATGGTAGAGACATGGGTGTATATATTTGTTACAACTCAAACTGTGTATTTAAATAAGTGCATTTTATTGTATACAAGTTATACCTCAGTAAACACCTTTGATAAGGAATCATTCTACAGGCTTTGCAAATTCAGTTACTGAGATATGTGGTTTTATATACAAGAAACTGTCTCAAAAACTACAAAGAACACAGCAAAAGGTTCTAACTAGAGAATAAATTTATAAAACAGTGGGATCCAATAAAAAGTAGGCTTACTTAACATTATAGAAATGATCTGGAAGAGGGTATAAAGAATGTATAAATCTAAGCATTTGGGGGAAACTAAGGTAAATGACATGAACATCTATGTGAGTTGACAATAAAGTAGCAGATGCAGTTCTCAGTGTTTTAGCTTAAAGTGTAGTAGAACCCATCTTGCCTGGTGTGGCCACTATCAGTAGTTCAGTTAATTTAAAGAATCTGTTAAAGGGGGAATAATTTTTAAAAATAAAGATACCTAAATAACAGACATTTTAATTAAATGCACATCCATTTTAGAACCAAGGCCTCTTTTTTGAAGATTTTATTTATTCATTTATTTATTTATTTATTTATTTGAGAGAAAGAGTGCATGCACACATGCACAGAGGGAGAGCAAGAAGGAGAAGCGACTCCCCAATGAGCAGAGAGCCCAACGCAGGGTTCAGTCCCAGGACCCCAAGATTATGACCTGTGCCAAAGGCACATGCTTAACCAACTGAGCCACCCAGGCATTCCAGAAGCAAGGCCTTTTCTTTGAAGTGGAGCCACTGATTGAAATCACCTGTTTTTCTTGCCTGTGTATGCCTATAATTTATCATCTGCAGTTTCCAGTTTGTTTAAAGTACAGGAAAAAATGTAAAGACAGGTATATGAGGCAGTCTAAATGTAGGATCCTTCAAGATCTTTGTGATTTTTCCTACTCTTTACAGTCTTAGCCTATTTAGAAGCAACTTTTTTCTTTGGCAGTTCGCCTTAATAACAAAAACTCGAAAGTATTCCTCCTCCCTTTTTTATCTCACACATACGTGCACGCACCCACACCCCTTCTGTGTTTAACCAAGGCTCATAAACTCAGAGAATCAAGCTGACTACCAAAATAGGAACAGGTGCAGGATATCCCATCATGGTTTTTTTGACATTGCAGTTTCTAATGGGATCTGGCAGCTGCAGGTGATACTGGCTCACATACTTCAGAGTGTTGGGTTGGCAGATCTAAGAGACTAAGTTTTATGCTTTTATATGTGGAGTTTATATTACCATTTAGAAAAAAGATTTACACAGTCTCTGTGCTTAATGCTTCCATTTCAGGCTTTTCTGATTTTTCACCAAATTTACTTGTCTTTGAAGCTACATTCTCACCTAAGCCAAAAAGGAAGACCAATGTCCCATTGTCCCCGTGTAGTTAACTTCTCCTCCAGCAGGGCGCATGGGTGGCTCAGTCAGTTAAGTGTCTGCCTTTGCTCAGGTCTTGATACCAGGACCCTGCTTCTCCATCTCCCTCTGCCACTCCCCCAACTTGTGTGCTCGCACAAATAAATAAATAAGATCTTTTAAAAAGCAAACTTCTCCAGCTTTCTGGTGTTTCCAGAAAACTCTGTTACTTCACAGTAATATTTAATAAAATTAAGTAATTATAGTAACAAGTGCAATGAGCATAATTGGTTTGGAAACAGAAAAGACTTAAACTAAACAAACATTGAGCTCAGCTGCTGAGAGCAGGAGTGTGCAAGCATACTTGAAATTTGCCAAGAGCTTTCTGTGAATATCTGTCATGGAGTTCTACAGGGGGAGCAGAGAGCATCAGTTAATCTGCTGAATTGGTTATGTGGAAGCCAGTTAAGATTTTTTTTTTTTTTTTTTTTTTTTACCTTTTGTTTAGGGAGAAAGAACCCAGTATACAATCATAGGGAATTGAATTCTGGAATATTAGAAGGGAATGAGTTCAGCATAACCATAGACTAGCCTCAATATTTCAAATCAGTGTGTAGGTATAAAATTCTAGAAAGTATCCTAAAATACATAAAAAATATACCCTCACACCAAAACAGATAAATTTGGATTTTTGTGTGGTTAGGAGCACTTCATGAAACACACTGAACTGAAATAATAGGAGGTGAGGTTTTAAAAATAGGACTCATGGTGGGGTGCCTGGGTGGCAGTCAGTTAATTGTCCAACTCTTGGTTTCAGCTCAGGTCGCAATCTCAGTTTCACGGGATTGATCCCTGCATTGGGCTCTGTGCTCGCTCACTCGCTCTCTCAAATAAGTAAATGAATCTAAAAAAAAAAAAAATGGGACTCATGGAAAGGCAAATACTATATGGTCTTTCTTTGTGTGAACTCTAACAAAAAACCAAGCTCATAGAAAAAGAGATCAGAGGGGCTCCTGGGTGGCTCAGTGGGTTAAAGCCTCTGCCTTCGGCTCAGTCATGTTCCCAGGGTCCTGGGATCGAGCCCCACATCAGGCTCTCTGCTCAACGGAGAGTCTGCTTCCTCCTCTCTCTCTCTCTGCCTGCCTCTCTGCCTACTTGTGATCTCTGTCTGTCAAATAAATAAATAAAATCTTTAAAAAAAACCGAGATCAGATTTGTGGTTATCAGAGGCAGGGTTGGGGGGAATGGGAATGGGAGGAAGGTGGTCAAAAGGTACGAACTTCCAGTGAGAAGATAAATGGGAATGGGAGGAAGGTGGTCAAAAGGTACGAACTTCCAGTGAGAAGATAAATAAGTACTAGGAGTGTAATGTGCAACATGACAACCATAGTTAACACTGTTGTGTGATGCATAGGAAAGTCATTAAAAGAGTAGCTCCTGGGATTCTCATAACAAGGAGGAAACATTTTTCTTTTTTTTGCTTTTCCTTTTTATTGCATGTGTATGAGATGATAGATATTATCTAAACTTACTGCATAATCATTTCTTAATAAGTTAAACCATCATGCTTGTACATCTTATGTCAGGTATATCCCAATGCAGCTGGATAAAGCTAGGACTTACAGACTATTAACATACTAGAAAGATTAGTGAGCAAAGTCTATAAAGTCATAAAATAACAAATTTTCCAACACAAACTAAAGAAGACATCTTGCTGAAACCTGTCATGACAGAAGTTAGAATTTATAAGAGTAACATTAATATGTACTTAGTTGGCAGTATCAGACAATGAAATGTCTCATATAAATGATTTTTTAAATTGAGGCTTACCTTTTTAACATGATTAAATTTTTAACATTTGTAACTTTTTTGATAAGCCCTTCAAGAATATATGTATTTCCATCTTTTCAAAGTAGTTAATAATGTGCATAATTTATCCTCTTTTTTTGACAGCTCAGGATTATCATTATGAAGGTCAGTTTCATAGTGATGGGCTAGTTAGATTTTGAGAGTCTATTAAGGGCATGAGTTACTTAGCCTTACACTGAATGGCCTTAGACTTTCATGCTTTTAATTTGTATTTCTGATTTTTGTCCTCATTGTTAGGATAATAATAGTTCATTATCACTGGTATCAGTGGTAATGAACAGTTGATCTTTCTGTCAGTTCCAGTCATCTAGTTTTTCTTCTAGTCTCCAGTGCACTGGGAAAACAGGCAACAAAGTTTGCTAGAATTATGTATAAAGTACAGAATCTATACTTGCGCTGTCCAGTAATGTAGCCAGTAGCCACATGTGGTTACCAAGCCCCTGAAATATGGTGTCTAAGAAAGTTGAGTTTCTAAATTTTAATTAATATAAAATTTAAATTTAAAACCTGACATTTACTTCAGATATTGGAAGATTTTCACATATGTTTGAAGCAAGCTGGGTATATGGATCTACTTTTTTTTTTAGTTTTTTTTAATTTATTTATTTGACAGACAGAGATCACAAATAGGCAGAGAGGCAGGCAGAGAGAGAGGAAGGGAAGCAGGCTCCCTGCTGAGCAGAGAGCCCGATGTGGGGCTCGATCCCAGGACCCTGAGACCATGACCCGAGCCGAAGGTAGAGGCTTAACCCACTGAGCCACACAGGCGCCCCTGGATCTACTTTTTCAGTTGTAAATTTTACAAAATCTTAACACAGATCAGGTATTTACAGTGAAGATGCTGTGAATGTAAAATGCACACTAGATTTTGAAGAAAAAATTATGTAAAATATCTCAATTTTTATATTGAATATATGATGAAGTAATAATGTTGGGATATTAATTCATGTTCATCTGTTTCTTTTTACTTTTTTAAATGCAGCTACTAGAAAACCTAAAATTACTTCTGTAGCTCCATTATATTTCTGTGGGACAGCCCTGCTTTCGAATATATAAGACTATAAATTCTGAAAAATCTTCATAAATATTTTATTATATGCCCCTCATGACAACTGTTTCCAGTGCTGAAAAAGATCTTTCTCATGGGTTTGCAACTTAAGAAAGCTGGAGGGTTCCAGAGGATTGAAGTTGCTTGAAGTATACTTTTAGATACTTGAAGTTTCATTTACTGTTTAGAAAAACAGGTAGTAATCTTACAGGATTCACTTTATCAAAGTGGTAGAAGTTAAAAGTAACAGAAAGCTATAAAAAAAACTATACTATGTGACTGCTTAAAGAATATTTGGAAGGTTTCATAAATTCAAACATGTTATATGTAAGAGATATGGGTTTGAAAAAATATAAATTATTCATTACCAGAACGCCTGGGTGGCTCAGTGGGTTAAGCCTCTCCCTTTAGCTCAGGTCATAATCTCAGGGACCTGGGATCAAGCCCCGCATCAAGCTCTGTGCTCAGCAGGAAGCCTTCTCCCTCTCTCTCTGCCTGCCTCTCTGCCTACTTATAATCTCTCTCTGTCAAATAAATAATAAAATATTTTTTAAAAAGAATTGTTTCATTACAACATCATTGTGAATAAATGTTAGCAAATCTGCTTGTTACAAAGGAACAGTATGGATAAAGTTTACAGTTGTAGAAAAATGTAAGGTAATGATCTAGTTAATGAAAGATGCCTGGAATTCTGCTGAGAAGTTAAAGGTACTTGTGAATAGACCCAAAAAAAAAAAAAAAAAAAAAAAAAAAGGATTTCTAGATATTATGGCTCTTACTCAGGAACTCAGGTTAAAAAATACTCAAAAAGCAAGCAGGAAAGGAAGTATAAGATAGTCATCATAAATTTATCTTTAAATTCTATTTCATTCAGACTAAGGAAAGCAAAAATAAACATACTGCTCTATTTAGCATCAACAGTGATTAAATAAACATTATTAATTATCTCTTGGGAAAACAAACTTTATAAAATATAGACCACTATAAAAACACTGTTGCTGTTCTTGTATGGTTGGAATGTGAACAGAGACCTAAGAGACAGAATCCCCTAATGTGAACTGAACACTGCTGTCAGGAGAAAACATCAGGCAGTTAAGGAGATTGTAGCACTTCAGTGCTCCAAAATTCATCTCTGACCACAGTATGAAAGCTGAATTAATAGAAAAGAGATTGGAGGCAGGAAGTTTGTTAAGCTTTAGTGTAGTCAAATTTACAACTGAGTGAAAAGTTGGAAATATAATTGGGACGTGCTGTGGAATAGGCTCTGTAGAACCTAGTTTCTGGCTGGATTGGAGAGATTAGGAAAAAGGAGAAATCAGAGATTACTCCTTTTTCCAGCTAGCCTAACTAGGAATAATGATAGTACTAACTGATCTAAGAGAAAATAAGGTGACTTCTTATTGAGGATTGGTTATGTTCAAGGTATATGTTACATTATTACATCTTTACAGCAGCCTACAAGGTTGAGTAGTAATATCCCCATTTTAAAGATGAGAAAATTGACACTTAACCAAATCCATTCAGTTCCAAAGCCTTGCTCTTTCCTCAATGTTAGCTTGCCTCATTTGAAGGAGAGTGCAAAGGACAACTAGGCTGAAAAATACCTTAACTCTGAGCTTAGAAATCTGACCTTTATAAGCTGTTGGGACACCCTGTAGAGATAGAGAAGTGTAGCAAGCAACTGTCTGGAGATAAGAATATAGCCAGGATTAGGAAGCATCCTGATAGAGGTGATAATTAAGTCATGAGAGTATGTGACCTAAAGGGTAGACTGTAGAGTGAAAAAGGTAAGATCTTGGAAAACAGTTGCATTTAAGAGGTCAAAATGAGACTGAGAAGCCAAAGAATGAAACTGAGAAGCAGCAGAGTACCAGAGTACCAGAAGCAGCAGAGTACCAGTACCAGAAAGTATGAAGAAAGCCCAGAGAGTGCAGGATAATGGAATCTAGGGAAGAAAAGAGCAACAATGAGGAAGTGTTTAATATCAAACTCTTTAGGATAGCAACAGAGTAGAGAACTCCTTAAATTTTGTAGGTCTTTGGGAACCATTACAGAAGCACTTTGAAAAGAGTAGTAGAGACCAGTTCCACAGAGCAAAAGGCTAAAGAGGAGTAGATAGAAAATGCAAAATCAATGCCAGTAGAAAAAAATTCTTCTGCGATGCTGGATGTTTAAGGAAGGAAATTGATATTAGTTTAAGGTAGAAAACCTGTCTGTCTGCACAAGTAGAACCTGAAATATGAGTGTGATAAGTCACAAGGTACCATTACATCCTACCTAACTGTATCTACCTCAGGTCTAAGAAGAAGTTGTATTTAAGATTGTTATTCAAGTTGAGGCTAATAATTAAGAAAAGGATATTCTACATGAAGGTAAAATTCTGTTACACAAATTAAACTCGTTAGAGTGTGCACAGACCATAATTCCCTCAGACCTGGATGAACTTTGTGCTTCTGTTTCTAGCAGTCACTAGGCATAGGGAACCAAATCTTAGAAGTACTTTATCCACTATATATCTCCCTAGATTTGTAAAGTTGGAGGTGATTTTATAAAGTGGACATAATAGAACCTCTGGCAATATCACTGTCATATTTACCAAACCAAAGTTCTGATTCACTATTCTAATATTTGATGATAATCAAGTCTGAATGACAAAGCCTTTAAAAGAGACACTGAATGTGAAAAAAGGCGATAGAAGGCATGTTGTTTTTCTTTTTGTCTTCTTCAGGTCTCTTCTAACACTGAAACAGTATCCTATTGCAAGAGACTAGGCTTATCTCTTTTACTGTATGTACAGTCTGTATTCCTGAAATTGTTGAGCATATCTGCTTTAAAAGTTTTCAGATACTTTTTCTCTAACTTAACATGCTGAATTTATGGAACGCTTTCAGAATACTACAATTTTTTCCTTAAATGTTTGGAAAATTTTTAGATGATCAACTCATTAATTAAGAAAACAAGGAAAAGAGCATGTTAGGATATGCTGCTGATTTTTTTTTAAGTGTAAGATTATAAAGGTCAACATCTTAAGCCAATACAGGGTTCTTTATGCTGATCATAGAAATAAAACAGTAAACTTGATAATTCATAGAGCTATTAAATTGATATAATCAATTTAAATTAACAACATAAAGACGATGGGGGTGTAGAAAGACCCTAAACTCACACCAAATCTATAGCTCCATATGGGTCAAAGCCCTCTGAAAAAGATCTCAAAACTAGTTGAACAGGTCCTCTACACCAAAGGATAAAAAGGTCACCTTGGAACAGGAGAGTTAGAGACATATTCTTAGAAAAAAAACCTTACCCCAGCATGGTAACCCACTTAACATCAGTGGAGAGCCCATCCAGACAGAAGGCCAATGAGTAAATGTCAGCCTTAAAAAAAAAATTAGACCAGATAGGCTTAATGGTATATATACAGGTATTCCATTCAAAAGAAGCGGAATACACATTCTTCTTAATTGTGCATGGAACATTCTCCAGGATATTCTCAAATTTAAGAAGATTGAAATCATATCAAACAGCTTTTCAGGCCACTATGGTATGAAACGCCACATACCCATACCCACATACCCATACCTACTACTCAGCAGTTCTTCTGAGTATCCCAAGAAAATAAAAACACTATTTCAAAAAGATATGATATGTGTACCCCTCTGTTTGTCTTAGCAGCATAGCTATAGCCAAGATATGGAAGCAAATAAAATATTCATCAGCAGATGAATGAAGAAGTGGTATGTATATGTGATGCAGTGTTACTCAGCCTTGATAAGGCAGTCTTGCCATTTGTGTCAACATGGATGGACCTTTAGGATATGCTTATGCTTAATGAAATAAGTCAGTCAGAGAAAGACAAATACCGTATGATTTTACTTATACGTGGAATCTAAAAAACAAAACACGATCAAACAAAACAAATCACCTGGATGTAGAGAACAGATAGGTGGTTGCCAAAGGAGAGTGGTTGGGAAAGATGAGTAAAATGGGAGAAGGAGATTAAGAGGTACAAATTTTCAGACATGAAATAAGTAAATGATGGGGATATAATATATAGCATGGTGACTATAGTCAGTAACATTGTATTTGCATATTATGTAACCTTATGGTGATGGGAAAACTAGATTTATTGTGGTGATATTTCATTATATATAAAAATACCAGATTATTATGTTGTATACCAGAAATTAATATGCCATATGTCAATTATACCTCAATTCATTTTTTTTTTCATCATGATAAGTGTACTTTTTAATCCCCATCACCTGTTCCCCCAAGCTCCCACCCATCTCCCCTCTGGTAACCATCAGTGTATTCTCTATGTGTTAAGAAACTGTTTCTTGGTTTGTCTCTTTTTTTTTCCCTTTGCTCATTTATTTTGTTTTCTTTCTTAAATTCCACATATGAGTAAGATCATATGTGACCTCAATTTTAAAAACTACAGCATAGAGTAAAAGCACATTTACATTAATTAATTGAATAACTGTTTCATTTCTGTGGTCATTATTTAGGAAACCTAAGTATGTAACATTTTGTATTTGAAATTTTACTGAACAAATCTAGCAGTTCTTCTCAGATTAGAAGAACATATTTAAAGGGCATGGATTTTTTGTTTTGTTTTGTAGATTATCTGAATGTTTCTCTGGTAAATTTTATTTATTGCTGTTCCTACCGTAAGTGCTAATGCATGAGAGTAGGTTATGAAAATTACTTTAATTCCCAAAACATAGATATAACAAATTGATTTGAACAGCAAATGCGAACGTAATGATGAAATATGTTAATATAAAGTCTTTTAGAAATGTCCTAAAATATAAATTGCCTCTGTTTATTTTCGTGTTATGCAGTACATTCATGTTTTATTAATATCGAGATCTCGAAACTGTTGAAGTAATTGCTTCTCTATCGCAAGAACAAGTAATATAGCAACTATCTGTATAAGCTGTTTTCTGTCAGATAATAATAAACAATACAGCAGTGATCAAAGCCAGCAAAAGTTAATACATTTAATCTTTACCTTGATAGATGGCACATCTGCTTCTTTGGGCTAAGTGCCAGGGTTTTAGTGCACTTTCTTTAAACAATACCTTAATGACATGTCTGTTTACTAGTGTGAATTTCTCCTTAGGTGGTCCTTTTATTTCACATCAATTTCATACTGGCAGGAAGGATTGTGCTCTTAATATAGTTGTGGTATAATTTTATCATGCCAAATGTATGTGCTAGTGTTATTATTATTATAACTTATTATATTATTATTATAACTATATTATATAATAATATACTTATTGTAAATAATAAAAGCCTTCAGTAGAATTTATTCTTCTTGATTTGGGGACAGTGTTCTTGTTTCAGAATTTAAGCTAACATTATTCTGAAAGCAAAAATAAGTCAATCATACATACATTTCTTCATTTTCAGCCTGTGATTGAAAATATGGATCAATATAAATTTAAATAGTCAACTTGGCAGTACTTTTTCAATCATAGAATTTGTATTTGGTGAATGTGTCCTCCTCCTCCTTTTACCATTTATGTATTATGACAATTTTACTTTCTGTTTCTCTCAAAGCACCCCTTTTTCTTCCACAGACTTTGTTCTTCCCTCTGCCTGGAATGTCCTTTCCCCATTCCTTTGGTAGCTTTTATCATTCACATCTCAGCCTAAATGACATGTTCTCACTATGAACTACACAGAATAAACCTATGTAACATTAACCCATACCTAGCAATCTTAGAATCCTGTTACCCTAACTTTTATTTTATCTTGGTCTAGTTATATACTTGACATTATTTGAAATTCTCTTATTTGTTCAGTGTTTGTTATCGCTAGCCCATTAAAATGTTAAGTTTCATGACAGTAAGGATATTATCAGTCCTTAACTGCTTTATTCCCAACACTTAGAACAGCACTTTCATTACGTGATAGGCACTTACTATCTTGCTATGATGAATCAGTATCATGTACAGCCATTTTAGAAACTGTCTTAAAACCAGAGAGTCCTTTTGGCATAAGAGAATGCAGTTGACCCTTGAACAACATGGGTTTGATCTGCACAGGTCCACTTAGACGCAGATTTTTTTTTATAGTACAGTACTGTAAATATATTTTCTCTTTCCTTATGATTTTCTTAATAAATTTTCCTTTCTCTAGCTTACTTTAAGAACACAGTATATAATACACTCAACATACAAAATATGTTATCAGTAATGCTTTCAGTCAGCAACAGGCTATTAGTGATTTAGAGGACTCAGAAGTTATGCATGGTTTTTCAACTGCACAGGTTCGAAATCCAACCCCTGTGTTTTTCAAGGGTCAGCTGTGCTAGTATAAAATGCATATGTTCTTTTAAATGAAGCTTTTACTATAGAACTAAATGTATAGCACTATAATCTTCAGAGTACATTAAGACCTCTCCCTCAGTACAGACCAAAATGTTTTAGGTAAAACTCTAAGATGACAAGGGTTTTTTTTTTTATTCTTATTTTAAAATAGAGCATAGTTGACACAATGTTACATTAGTTTTAGGTGTACAGCATAGTGCTTCAACAGCTCTGTGTTATGCTATGCTCACTCTAAGTATAAATACCATCTGTCACCATGCAGTGCTATTATGGTACCATTAACTGTATTCCCTATGCTTTTATTTTTGTGAATTATTCATTCCATAACTGGAAGCCTGTATCTCTCACTTGACTTCACCCATTTTGCCCACCTCCCCCTCCACTAACCTTGTCTCTGAAAACCATCAGTTTGTTCTGTGTATAGGTCTGATTCTGCTTTTTGTTTGTTTATTCATTTTTTGGGTTCCGCATATAAGAAAAATCGTATGGTATTTGTCTTTCTCTGACTTATTTCACTTAGCCATATCTCTAGGTCCATCCATGTTGTCACAAATGGCAAAATCTCACCCTTTTTTGGCTATGGACACTTAGGTTGCTTCTGTGTCTTAGCTATTGTAAATAATGCTGCAGTAAACATTGAGGTCCATATGTCTTTTCATATTTGTGTTTTTGTTTTCTTTGAGTGAATACCCAGTGATGGAATTATTGGATTATGTGTTATTTCTATCTTTAATTTTTTGAGGTACCTCCGTACCATTTTACACAGTGGCCGTACCAATTTATATTTCTACCAACAGTGCACAAGGGTTCCTTTTTCCCTGCATTCTTGCCAACACTTGGTATTTCTTAACATGGCAAGCTTTATCTCACACCATACTCACTTGGATAGTATTTTAGGACAGAGCCTTGTTCGTCTAAATCCCACACCATATTAGAATAAGCCAATGTTGTAAAAAGTCTCCTAAAAAATTCTCATTTCAGTGAACTAATCTTAATTGCTTTGGTTTATTTGTAATTATTTAATGACTATGAAGATTGTAACAACTGTATTAAATGTCATAATAAAAGAAATATGTTTTTTAAAATTTTGTACAAAAACTTACCATCACTATGCATAACATCTATTTGTATTTTTAAACTGTTATCTGTATGATAAATTATAAATAACTTTCAGTACTGAATCCAATCTGAGTACTTTAAAGAGGGTCCAAATTACCGGTGTTAGAAATAAAAAGGAAATATCACCACAGATTCTGCAAATATCAGGAGGATTAAAATGGAATATTGTAAACAACTTATTCATATGTAACTGTAAATTTGATAACTCAAAAAAAACACCCAAAAACAAAAACAAAAAAAACTTACCAAAACTAACAAGAGAGAGAAATCTGAATAGCCCTTTATCAAAGAAATTGTGAATTTGTTATCAAAGACTTTCCCACAAAGAAATGTCCAGGCCCAGGGCACCTGGATGGTTCAGTGGGTTAAGCCTCTGCCTTTGGCTCAGGTCATGATCTCAGGGTCCTAGGATTGAGCCCCCCTATCGGGCTCTCTGCTCAGTAGGGAGACTGCTCTCTATCTCTCTCTCTCTCTGACTGCCTCTCTGCCTACTTGTGATCTCTCTCTCTCTGTGTGTCGAATAAATAAATAAAATCTTTAAAAAAAAAAAAAAAAAGAAAGAAAGAAAAGAAATACCCAGGCCCAGATGGTTTTACTGGTGAAATCTATCAAGCATTTAGGAAAGAAGAAATGCCAAATTTTCACAAACTCTTTCAGAAAATACAAGAAAAAGGAACAGATCCCTCTCATAAGAACAGCATATCCCTGATAACTAAAACTTGGCAAAGTATAACAAGAAAAATAAATTATAGACCAGCTTTCATCATGAACAAAGACACAGAATACCTAATCCGATAGAACAAAACACATTCATTATATACTATATAAAATAATGCACCAAAATCAAGTGATTTTGAGATTTATGGCAAAGGTATAACAAGAAAAATAAATTATAGACCAGCTTTCATCATGAACAAAGACACAGAATACCTAATCCGATAGAACAAAACACATTATATACTATATAAAATAATGGACCAAAATCAAGAGATTTATGCAGACAATACAAAATTTGTTTAAAGACTGAAAATCAATCAGTGCAGTCCAGTGTATTAACAAAATAAAGGAGAGATCAACATGATCCTATCACTACATGCTTACAAAATACTTAAGAAAATAAGCACTTTATAATAAAACTGAGCAAAGTAGATATTGAAGACAACTTTTTCAATCTGATGAAGGGCATTTATAAAAAATTTAAAGGTGGCACCATGCTACAGATCAAATATAGAATTCTGTCCCTTTATGATCAGAAACAAGGCAAACTGTTTGCTTCTCTCTTCTGTTCAACATTTTACTGAAGATTCTAATAATAGCAATACAAGTGGGGGGGATAAAAAGATTGGAAAGGAAGAAGTAAATCCAACGTTATTCACAGATATCAATAAGAAAAGGAAAGCTGCTAGAACCAAAAGCAAATTTAGGAAGTTCTCAATACAGAATGTCAGTATGGAGAAATCAGTTGTATTTCTACATACTAGCAGCAAATAGTTGGAAAATGAAATTAAAATTGGTTCTCCTTTGGATGGTATCAGATAAAGTAGAAATAAATTTAACAAAAGCATTCACCAAAAGCTTCAGACATTGCCAGTAGAAATTCAAGGAAACCTAAATAAATGGAGGAATATGCCATGTTAATGGTAAGAAGATTCAGTAGTGTAAAAATGTCAGTTCTTCCCAAATTGATCTAAAGACTTAACTTCCCAAGCAAAATCCCAGCAGGCTTTTTTTGTAGAAATTAACAAGCTGATTTTAAAGTATATATGTAAAAAAAAAAATAAATAAAGGACCTAGAACACTCAAATCAATCTTGAGAAACAGGAGCAAATCTGGATAACTCACACTGCCTGACTTTAAGACTTACTACAAAGCTACAATAATGGTGACACTGTGATATTGATCTAAGGATGGGTAAGTAGATCAGTGGAAGATAATAAAGAATCCATACATGGTTGCTTAATTCTCCATAAAGTCACCAGCTCAGTTCATGGGAAAAGAAAAGTCTTTTCAACAATTGAAACTAGAACAATTGGATATGTATATAAAAAAAAAAAAAAATTAGTTATAACCCCAGCCTCAGACCATATATAGACTATACCTTGGAGATACCACAAATTTAGTTCCAGACCACCACAATAAAGCAAGTCAAATGAATTTTTTTGTTTCCTAGTGCATTTAATCTGTTAAGTGCAATATCATTATGTCTGAAAAGATGAATGCACATACTTTAATTAAAAAATACTTTATTGCTAAATAGTGCTAACCATCAGCTGAGCTTTTAGTGAGTGGTAATCTTTTTTGCTACTGAAGGGTCTTGTATCCATATTTATGGCTGCTGATTGAACAGGGTTGTGCTTACTGGAAGTTGGGCAATTTCTTAAGACAGTGGAGTTTGCCTCATTGATTGACTCTGTCACAAATGATTTCTTTCTAGTATATGATGCTGTTACTTCTTTGAAAATTGGAGTCAATCTTCTCAAACCCTGCTGACTACTTTATCAGCTAAGTTTATATAATATTCTAAATCTTTTGTTGTCATTTCAACAATCTTTTCCAGGAGTGGATTCCATTTCAAGAAACCACTTTCTGTGCTCATTCATAAGAATTCTTAATCCATTAAAGTTTTATCATGAGATGGCAGCAGTTCAAATATAAAAATAATGAAAAAGCTTGAAATATTACGAGAATTACCAAAATGTGACACAGAGACACAAAGTGAACAAGAGTTGTTGGGAAAGTAGCTCCAAGAGCCTTGCTCAATACAGGCTTGACACAAATCTTCAATTTTAAAAAATGCAGTATCTACAGGGGCGCCTGGGTGGCTCAGTGGGTTAAAGCCTCTGCCTTCAGCTCAGATCATGATCCCATGGCCCTGGGATCGAGCTCCGCATCAGGCTCTCTGCTCAGCGGGAAGCCTGCTTCCCCCTCTCTCTCTGCTTGCCTCTCTGCCTACTTGTGATCTCTGCCTGTCAGATAAATAAATAAATAAATAAATCTTTAAAAAAAATTAAAAATGCAATATCTACAAAGTGCAATAAAGCAAGGTGTGAAATGAGAAAAACATGCAGCCAAGAATACATATCCAGCTAGGCTATCATTGAAAATAGAAGGAGAGATTAAAAGCTTCCAGGACAAACAAAAACTGAAAGAATTTGCAAACACCAAGCCAGCTCTACAGGACATATTGAAAGGGGTCCTCTAAGCAAAGAGAGAACCTAAAAGTAGTAGATCAGAAAGGAACAGAAACAATATACAATAGCAGTCACCTTACAGGCAATACAATGGCACTAAATTCATATCTCTCAATAGTTACCCTGAATGTTAATGGGCTAAATGCCCCAATCAAAAGACACAGGGTATCAGAATGGATAAAAAAACAAAACCCATCTATATGTTGCCTACAAGAAACTCATTTTAAACCTGAAGACACTTTCAGATTTAAAGTGAGGGGGTGGAAAAGAATTTACCATGCTAATGGACATCAGAAGAAAGCAGGAGTGGCAATCCTTATATCAGATCACTTAGATTTTAAACCAAAGACTATAATAAGAGATGAAGATGGACACTACATCATACTCAAAGGATCTGTCCAACAAGAAGATCTAACAATTGTAAATATCTATGCCCCTAACGTGGGAGCAGCCAACTATATAAACCAATTAATAACAAAATCAAAGAAACACATCGACAATCATACAATAATAGTAGGGGACTTTAACACTCCCCTCACTGAAATGGACAGATCATCCAAGCAAAAGATCAACAAGGAAATAAAGGCCTTAAATGACACACTGGACCAGATGGACATCACAGATATATTCAGAACATTTCATCCCAAAGCAAGGTGTGTCTGTATAAAAATGTATTTGAGATAGATTATAGATCTAAACATAAAACTAAACCCATTAAGCTTCTGGGAAAAAACGAGAGAATATACTCAGGATCTAGGATATTCAGAGTTTCTTAGGGCACTAAACAATAACCACAAAAGAAAAAAATTAAGTTAGTCTTCATCCAAATCAAAAACTTTTATTCATTCAGAGATCCATTAAGAAAATGAATAGTCAGACTACAGGATGGGAGGAAATATTTTCAAGCAGATATCTGACAAAGAACTTGTATCCAGAATAGATAACTCAACAACTTAATAATTTAAAGTTAAGAAGAATTTAATTCTTCCCTTCCAAGGAATTCATCTGAGTGAAATATTAAAATATGTCCTCTAAAAAACAAAAGAATTGTGCAAGAAAGCTTATGGCAGAAATTTGCTGTACAACATAGTGCATATAGTTAAGAGTACGGTGTTGTACACTTAAAAACTTAAGAAGGTACATCACATGCTAAGTGTTCTTATACCAAAGGAGAAAAGAAACACAAATCTTTTGGTAGTAATAGATATGTTTATAACTTTATGTATCTCAGATGTATGCATATGTCCAAATTCCAGATGTATGCATGTGTCCAAGTGTTTTGTATATTAAGTATACCTTAGTAAAGCTAGAAAAAGAAAATTTATGGTAGCTTGATTCACACTAATCACTAATTCACACTAATCAAAAACCAGAGACAGTGCAAACATCTGTCAGCAAGTGAATGGATAAATAGTGATATATTTATACAGTGGGATACAGCTCAACAATAAATAAGAACACACACTACTTATGTACAAACATGAATGAATCTCAAAACCATTATGCAGAGTAGAAGGTGACAGCACAAAAGAATACATACCATTTGATGCAATTTATTTGAATATCTAAACTAATTGAACTCATTAAGATGGGAGAAAAAACTCAAACTCTGATATTTTCTTTGTGGGAATGCAGAGAGGAAGGACTGACTGGAAAGTAACACAAAGAACTTTCTGAGAAATCAGAAATGTTCTATTCCAGGATAGGAGGATGGGTTACTCAGGTATATCCATTTGTCAAAATTGTGTTGCTATGATTTGTACATTTAGTGTATATAAAGTTTTCCTCAAAAGCTATAAGTGAGGGGTGCCTGAGTGGCTCAGTTGTTAAGCATCTGCTTTCCGCTCAGGTCATGGTCCCTGTGTCTGGGATTGGGGCCTGCATCAGGCTCCCTGCTGAGCCAGGAGCCTGCTTCTACCTCTCCCACCCCCCTGCATGTGTTCCCTCTTTGTCCCTCTCTCTCTGTCAAATAAATAAATAAAATGGTTTTTGGTTTTTTTTTGAAAAGTGCTGTAAATGATAACAATTGAAAAGGAACCTGGGAATAGGTAGAAGGATAAATCAAGAATGGCAGAGTACTGATA
This sequence comes from Lontra canadensis, assembly GCF_010015895.1. Lineage (NCBI taxonomy): Eukaryota > Metazoa > Chordata > Mammalia > Carnivora > Mustelidae > Lontra > Lontra canadensis. Next base: position 2,449,838 of record NW_022631097.1, on the reverse strand, counting down.
AGTTGAAGCTAAAGAATGTTTGGTTTATTACAGAATTCTCTTTACTTCGCTATGTTTAAAATTTTCCATTGTAAAAATTTTAAAAGGAGACACAGTAAGCAAAGGGAGAAAGGTATTGAGTTCAGCATTATATATTTGACTATCAACTTAAAAAATAAGGATAAAACAAATGTAAAACTTTTCAACACTTTTTCCCTAAAATAATTGTGGGGGAGATGTGGAAAAGTTTGAGGGACTACGAGAACTAGAGATAAACCATTTGCCTAAAACAAACATGATAGAGGCAGCAAAACTTGAGATAATTAATTTGGAATTTAGTTGGAGCAATTTTCAAACTATTAATAAAAAAGTAGCCTAGAAAAAAAATGAGTGAAGGTTTGTCTCCTAATTCATTTGAATCCATAGTTTCAGATTTTGTCTACATTTAATTTAAAAAAAATTTTTTTTTTAATTTGCTTTCCATGTGAGGATTGGTACAAATGACTCTGAAAGGTAGGTTTTTAAATGTATTCAGTCTCAGGGTACTATTGACAATTTTATATATGGCAGAACTGTAGGTTTTTAAATTATTTTGATGCTTGGGGCACCTGGATGGTTCAGCTCAGAGTCTGCTTGGGATTCTCTGACTCTCCCTATGCCCCTCCCCCTGCTCCTGCTCTCTCGAGCTCTCTCACTCTCTCAAATAAATAAAATATTTTTAAAAAATTATTTTGATGCTTTACAAATGCATAAGGGGGAGAAGACCATTTTTATATGGTATAAGTAGCTTCTGAAGAGCTATATACTTGAGGGGCACGTGGGTGGTTCAGTTGGTTAAGTGACCAACTCTTGATTTCCTCTGAGGTCAGGATCTCACATGATCTCAAGATTATGAGATCGAGCCCCAAGTCAGGCTCCACTCTGGGTGTAGAGCCTGCTTAAAGAGTGTTTGTCTGTCTGTCTCTCTCTCTAAAAGAAAAAAAAAAAGATTCTCCCTCTTCCTCTACCTCCACCTTTTAAAAAAAAAAAAAAAGGGCTATATACTTGAAAATGTGGCCGTAAACTAGCAGTGATACAAAAAATTAATTATGAATCAAAGTTCCCTTGAAGAATGACGGTAATCTTGAAGTTTTTATAGAGTAATGTCTTTGGAATATGTATTACGTAAACCAGCTTTCTTAAGAGGAAGAAAATGATTCAAATTTTAAGAATGTAAGTACTCCTTTAATTCTTACGATTTAAGGAAAAAAAAGTACAATATTAGCTATAATGCAGAATTTAGGTTGCTACTTAACAATTAGTATATATTTTATAATGAAAACTTAGCATCTGTTTCTTAGGCTATTTTGAACAGTCCAGTAGCCACACAGCTGAATTCATGTTTGCTATCTTTTTAGCTACAGAAGATCATAAGTAAACAAGATGACTTGAAGACGACAACAGCTAATGAAACAGAATGCCAGGTATGTGCAAATAAACGGAGTATTTCCAGACAGATGATATTTACAGTAGTTTCTCTCTTCTGTTTGTCAAATAAATATTCTCACATCATTGGGAAAATTATCAGTAACTTCATTTTTCTAAATATTTTGAATAGATGTGCTACATTCACATGGTCCAAACTTCAAAAGATTCAAAAAGAGTATGTGCAGAGGGCAGCATTTTCATCCCAGTCACCCAGTTCTCCCTGGCAGTGAGTGCTTTAAGTGTCCCATATATTTGCCCAGAGATACCTCATGTGTGTATAAGTGTATCTGTAAAGAAGTAACTAAATACATCCATGTGTACTTTTTTCTACTTTTCTGCAAGGAGTAGCACAGTGCATTGTTTCACACTCTCCCGTTTTTTCTTCAATATGTCTGAATATCTCCTTTTTAACAGTGTCATAGTGCTTTCTTGTATGATGTACTAGTATATGTAACCATTCCCCTCTTTAAAAACAGTATATCCAGTTTTAACGTTTATCCAGTCCCTTGATAATGCAAATAATGCTACAGTTAATAATCCTGTAATGTATCTTTTTATATATATGTGAATATATCTGAGGGATAACTTCCCAGAAATGTGATTGCTAGGTCAAAAGGTATGATATTTCTAAGGTAGTTGATAAATTTTGACAAATTTGCCAAGTATCTCCTATAGAAAATGAAACAATTTTCATTCCCACCACTAATGTATATCAGTAAATTTTCTGTTGATAATCTCGCAGTCAGTTCTAATTCCACAGCATGCTTTCCATGAGATTTCCTTAAATTTCCAAATTATTTCATCTTTTTAGAGCATGTCTGCTTCAAATTTTGCAAATTATTAAAATCACAACTCTTTCTTACATTTCATCCCTTTGAGCAATCCTGTGCTGGACTTCCTTTTCCCACATCCGAATACTTGAATGGTATTCCCTATTCCTAGATGTATATATCCTGTGTGTTCCCATCGTACCCTGTATGTCCACCATCATAACACCTCTCACACATTAATATAATTGTCTGTGTCCTCCTCTAAACTGTAAGTATCATTCCTCTCTTTACAGTTGTTTGAAGTTAGGGAGCAGTCCACGAGACCACTTACATTTTTTTTTTAATTTCTTTTCATTGTAACAGAATTCATTGTATATGCACCATACCCAGTGCTCCATGCAGTACGTGCCCTCCATAATACCCACCACCAGGCTCACCCAACCTCCCACCCCCCTCCCCTTCAGAACCCTCAGATTGTTTTTCAGAGTCCATAGTCTCTCATGGTTCGTCTCCCCCTCCAATTTTCCTCAACTCCCCCTTCTCTCCATCTCCCCATGTCCTCCATGTTATTTCTTATGCTCCACAAATAAGTGAAACTATATGATAATTGACTCTCTCTGCTTGACTTATTTCACTCAGCATAATCTCCTCCAGTCCCATCCATGTTGATACAAAAGTTGGGTATTCATCCTTTCTGATGGAAGCATAATACTCCATAGTGTGTATGGACCACATCTTCCTTATCCATTCATATGTTGAAAGGCATCTTGGTTCTTTCCACAGTTTGGCGACTGTGGCCATTGCTGCTATGAACATTGGGGTACAGATGAGACCACTTATTTTTGATAGCAGTTGCAAGTTCAGGGGACCCCGAGACCACCCTTGGGTTCCATTATTCACTGGAAGGACTCAAAAAGCTAACTGAAAATTGTTAGGTTCGTGGGTGGTTTCTTACAATGAGCAGATACAGATTAAAATCAGCCCGTGGAAGACACACATGAGGCAGAGGTCCAGAAAGTTCCACAAGCAGAGGTTCCAGTTGTCCTCTCCCCACGGGGATCATGGAGAGCACTAACTCTCCCTACAAGGTATATAACAGTACACATGGAGGGGTGCCAATTAGGACCCTAATGTCCAGAGATTTTCTTGGGGTCAGCTATATAAATTTGTTTGGATACCCATGTTGCTGACCCCTGTGTCTAGCCATTCTGGAGGTGGTGCTATACCCCATGACCCAAGCCACCACCCTAAACCGCATGGTTAGTCTGGTATGGCCCAAGGCCCTCAAGCAAACAAGATACTTACCATAGAGATGACCTCCCAGCAGCCCAGGACAAAAGCCAGACCTCTATCTGGGTATGGTAAATTCTTTACTGCATGAGTTGTATCTATATAGTCTGGGAAAGCACCAGAGCATGCTCTAAATGTTCAATAAATATTTTTAAATGAATGAACAGTATTTAATTATATGAATATGACATTTTTATTATTGATCATTAAGATTGTTTCCAAATCTTTGCTGTTAGAATCATGCCCCAGTAAATAGTTAAATGTGTGAATTTAGGACAGTGTTCTAAAGGTGAGATCGTTGGGTCAAAAGACGTGGATACTTGTAAGACTTTTGATTCATATGGTCAAACTGCCTTCTAGAAAGGTTAAAACAGTTTACAGTCCTACCACCATTGAGTAAACATGCCCTCCTGTGAACAGTGTCTCCAGGATTGGTATCTGTTTTTGTTCTGTTTTTTTTAAGTAGTGCCAGTTAGATAGGGGAAAAGGTATCTCAGTTACTCTTTTTCAAGATATTTCTTACAAATTTTCTGTTCTTTGGGAATTTCTTTAGATTTCTCTTCATATTTACTTTTAAGAGTACTTTTAAAATTTTTTTCAAAATTATTGAAATATTTATCAGATTTGGTTTTGTTTATGACATTTTGGTTATAGATATTATTTTTTATGTGGTCATATTTATTTGTCTTTTAATTTTATTCATCTAACTACTTTCATTTTTTTAAATCAGAATCAGTTATAAATACTAACCTGTATTATCCTCTCCTTTAGTTATGCTTTTGGACTTTTACATTTAATTTTTTCATTTATCTGAAATTTGTTTCTTAAGGGCATCCCTAGTGACATTACTTTTTTACTGTTATAAATGGACTCTTTTCCCTCAAGGGAAGAATTACTGCACAGGAAATCTATTTGATTTTTATTTTTAGCCTGGCTTCCTAGGAGTCACTGCTGTGTCACACAGTTTTAAGTGTCCAGCCAGAGATTGTGCTAAAACCACAGAGATAATAAGGTGCGTCCTCCCTTCCCCCCTGCCGATGTGTCTGTGTAAGGTTGGAAGTACATTCACATGTAAGCTCTTTTTAAGCCTGCCAGTGCACACACCTGTGTCAGCTCTTTGAGCCAAGGATGTGTGGGCAGCTGGAGCTGGTGTGGTCTCTGCTAAATGTGGAGCACAACCTAGGGTACAAGGAGAGCACAGCAAGTCCTTATGGTTGTCTCAGCTCCTCAGACTTTCAAGTACCTGACCATCTGAGTCCATTGCTTGCTCCAAAGAGGACTGCAGTCTCGCTTAAAGGAGCCACCAAGATCACCTGCAAACTCCCTCCATCAGCAACAGGGAAACTGGTTTTGGACAGCCTGACACTCTCTGGTAGAACTCCCATAGGGTAAAACTGAAAAGGCAAGAAGGCCATAGACATTTGCTGCCCAAAGTTTAATAGTTAATTTGAAAAATGCTTCTCACCTTATTATGTGCCTTTGGTTGGATTCCACAGTGCTGAATAGTTGTGTTATGACCATTTTGTCCAGCTGTTTGCTTTTTAGGGAAAACCTTTTTTGTCATTCTGTCCTGTGGGAAATCAGAAGGCAGTTAGCACATTTTAATTGGCCAATAGGTTTACATTGACTTTTAATAAACATGGTGAGTAAGTTCCAAAAGCAAATATTTTAGGTAAACCAATATAGGTAATAAAGTATGAAAGTTTACCTTTTAAAATAAATGCCATACTGTATACCAAAAATATATACAGTGCATTTTGATGCAGCTTATATTAATGACACTGACCATTTAATAATTAACTATTTTTTAAGATACATGAAAAATAGATTAATATTTTAAAGATCTAGGGAATAAAATGTGCAGCATAGGGAATATTGTCAGTGGTATTGTAATAGTGTTGTTTGATGACAGGTGGGAGCTACAGTTGTGAGCACAGCTCACATACAGAGATGTTGAATCACTATTGTGCACCTAAAACTAAAGTAACGTTGTGTGTCAACTATGCACAAATAGAAAAGTTCAGAAACAAAAAAATACGTAAAAGAATTAAAGAAAACTATAAACAATAAATTTTAATTGAGGAAAATAAGAGAAGATTGAAATAAAGGTAGGCTTTATTCTTAGGTAGGACTAGTGAGCCTTGTGAAGTGACCAATCCGCAGTAAATTAATCTATGAATTCAGTACAGTCTACATCAGAACTCAACACCTGAGTACCTGATTTCGGTTTTGTTTGGTTATATTTTGAGGTTTGGGGGAAGGAGTTGGATGGTTTCTTCTTTGGTGATAGTGTTTGAGAGGTAAGAGGTGTACAGAGACTTGCCAAAATGCTTTTAAACTTCATCTGGGAGAATAAACATGAGAGAATAGCCAAGAATAGTCTAGAAAATGCAAGTAATGAGAGGGGTAATGAAATGGTATAGTGAGCAATAGAATACTCAAATAAATAAACCCAAATACATATGAGCAATAGCATATAATATAGATACCATTGTAAATCAGTAGGAAAAAATTACCAAATTACTTTTCAGTAATCCAGAAAAAAGGGAGTAATCTCCTTACCTCTCATATCCAGTTAGTCACTAGATACTGTCTGTTCTGCCTCCTGAATGTGTCTCGATTTTTTGTTGTTGTTCTTTTTCCATGACTATCATTTTATCAGACTACCATCACTTCTCATTTCATTTACTGCAGTGGCCTCCTAACTGATCTCTCTGCATCCTCTCCTGTCTTTTCTAATTCATTTTCATATTATAGCCAGGGTGACCTAAAAGCACAAATATGATATAACAATAGCCAAAATGTAGAAGAGGCCAAAATGTCCTTCAGCAAATGAATGGATAAAGAAGATGTGAACCATATATACAATGGAATATTACTCAACCATCAGAAAGGATGAATACCCATCATTTTCATCGACATGGATGGAACTGGAGGGGATTACGCTAAGTGAAATAAGTCAAACAGAGAAAGACAATTACATGATTTCATTCCTATGTGGAATATAAAGAATAGCGTGGGGGACCACAGGGGAAGGGACAGAAAACTGAATGGAAAAAATTCAGAGACGGAGACAAACCATGAGAGACCCTGGACTCCGGGAAACACTGAGGGTTACAGAAGAGAGGGAGTGGAGGGAATGGGGTAACTGGGTAAGCCCCAAGGCCTAACATGGTGTCTGACACATAATGGGCATTTACTACATCTTTGTGACTAATGGTGTGACTGACTGTGCTGTAACTAAGGAGAGCACATTTGGAGATGTGGTGTTACATGCAACTAATGAATCGTCAAAAAAAAACCAAAACAAACAAAAACCTCAGACTCAGAAAGACCAACTGCCTACATTGATATGCTACTCCATCTCTTAATAGCTGTGTGGATCCAGGCAAATTAGTATACTTCTCCTTGCATAAAATTAGTGTACTCTCTTTGCATAAAAAGGTTCTTCGTTATAAAATAAGAATAATAGGGGTGCCTGGCCGGCTCAATCGGTAATGTGCAACTCTTGATCTGTTGAGATCAACCCCCATATTAGGTGTAGAGATTACTTAAAATAAAATCTTGAAGAAAAAAAAAAGGAATAATAGTAATATACCTCAGTAGGTTGTTTTGAGGATCGTATTAGTTAATTTATTCAAATCTCCTAGAACTCTGCTAACACATAAGCAATATATATTTATTTGTTTTATGTTTATTATTATTGCTGTCTACACCCCAGCCATAGAGCACCATGCTCTCTAGCACCTTCAGGCGTTTATACATGTTTCCTGTTTGGAATGTTTATTCCCACTTCTTATTTTCTTAACTTTGGTTCAAACTTTAGATCGCAGTTTAAATGGTATTTTTTTTTCAGGAAAGCCTTGTCTAAGCTGCTAAGTGAGTTGGACACCCTTTATATGCTCCCAAAGTTTCTTGAACTTCTTCCCAATATTCTCATGCTTAGATTATTATTTTTAATAACTTGTTGAATGCCCAGTTACCCAACAGGAATAGAGAGCCATGAAGCCCCAAGGCCTAACATGGTGTCTGACACATAATGGGCATTTACTACATCTTTGTGACTAATGGTGTGACTGACTGTGCTGGGTGTATGTATCAGTTCCTATAGCAGAATAAATTCCAGAGGAATCACAGATAATGTCAAAAGTCAAAAGATGGAAATACTTGAGGAAATGTGGGGCTTTTCTGCAAGATGGCAGCATAGGAAGATCTTGAAGTCACCCTGTCCCACAGATACACCAAATCTACAGCTACATATGGATTATTTCCCTCTGAAAAAGATCTAAAAACTAGATGAACTGTTTCTCCACAACAGAAGGGAAAAAGATAGGTAGGAGAGTGAGATGGTCTTACCAGAAACCCCACCCCAGCACTGCGACACAACAGTCCAGTAATTCTGGAAGAGTGAGGGGATGGTGTCTCACAGCACCCTCTGAACCAGAGAGATGAGCCCCAAAACATCTGGCTTAGAAAATGCAAAGGGGCTGATATCTAAGGGACCCAAAATGCTATAGGAAACTGAGATGCCCCTTTTAAAGGGCCCACATACAGTCTCATCGTCCCCAAGACCCAGCAGAAAAATAGTAGTTTGAAAAATGCCAAGAGTCTGTTGTAAAATTCATTTGGCAATCTAAAACCATCTGCTAGAAGGGCAAGGGACCATTGAAACTCTCCCTGGAAATAGAGGTGCAGACAGAAGCCAATTTTGCACTCTCCACTGACTCTCTAGCGCAAGTGGGTGGGCTCACAGGCAGCACCCTCCTGCTGCATTGCTAAGACAGGTGGGGACAAGCAGTCACCACACCATCCCACTGCCTTGAGGAAGCTAGAGAGTGCAGAAGGTTGTAGCCCTCCCCCAGTCTGTAGCTGGGGCAGGCAAGCACAACATTCATGGCATCCTCTCATTCCCTAAATAAAGTTGGTAAGTGTAGGCAGTTGCAGCGCTCCCCCACTCTCTGGCTGGGACTGTCATTCTCACCTCCCACCCTAAAGCCAGCGTGCATGCACGGACAAAGTACTCAGCCACTACATTCCTGAAGCCCACAGGTGTACAGACAAGATATTTGCCACCTGCTTTTCTGAAGCTAGCAGACTTGCCCTGCCCCATACACTGCCTAGATAAAGCCAGCAGATACATGCAGTCCACACGGGATCACCATTCAATCGCCTGGCCCTAGTGGCCAAAGTGGCTGGCATTCTTGAGCTCCACAAGAATGTTAACACCCAGACAGTTCTTGGCAAGCCACCACCATTAGGACATTGCACAGCAGCAGACTGAAACACAGCCTGAGTCTTATGGAAAAGAGGCCTGTTTGCTTAGCTCAGAGCTTCAGCTTCAGGTTCCCAAGCATATAAAGATGAAAGACGTGCCCCTGGGGAGCCTAGTTAGAGACACGCCACCCTTGCACCCCCCTTGGCCTTCTGCATCTTAACAAGACCTCTCAGGAGCTTACATACTTACATGGAGCCCTGGTTTTTGCAGCTGTTACCCAGGAGACACCTCTAAATCTGGTCTGGAGGCAGCAGAGACTATGATTATAGCTCCTACAGGATTGTATATACTTTTATATTTTAAAAACTGCTGCCTAAGTGTCTGCTTCCAGTCAACCCTGGGTGTTAAATGAAATTCCTCCCCTTGGAATAGGCAGGTCATGGCACACCCTAACAGTATCACGTGAAGGTCATATCAAGAATAAGTCAGGTGGTTTAGATAATCACAAAGGTTCAAGAGACAACAAAGAGCTAAAAAAATAAGGCTGAAAGAGAAGTTTCATCACCTACACAAGGCACTGCTTTAAGAGTGAGATAGCTGCTTCAAGTAGTACATAGAAACACACCAAGAGTCAAGCAAAATGAAGAAACAGAGGAATGTGTTCCAAATAGAAGAACGTGACAGAACCTCAGAAATAGACCTTAATAATGTGGAGGAAAGTGTTCTATCTGAAAAAGAATTTAAAGTAATAGTCATAAAGATGCTCATGGAACTCGGGGAGAGTGGTGAATACAGTGAGAACTTCAACAAAGAGATGGAAAGGATAAGAAAGAATGAAGAAGGGGGCACCTGGGTGGCCTAGTCTGTTAAGCATCTGACTCTTGATTTCAACTCAGGTCATGATCTCAGGGTTGTGAGATTGAGCCCTGCATCCACACTGGGCATGGATCCTGCTCAAGATTCTGTCTCTCCCTCTCTGTCTGCCCCTCCCCACTTCTTTCTCTCCCTCTTTTTTTTTTTTTTTTAAAGGACCATGAGGGGTTCAGTAGCAGACCAGATGAAGCAGAACAGATCAGTGATCTGGTAGACTGCAGTAGAACTCACCAAAGCAAAGCAATGAAAAGGGGAAAAAAAAATTAAGTAACTTAAGGGTCCTCTAGGACAACATCAAATAGAATAACACTTGGATTATAAGGGACCCAGAAGGAGAAGAGAGAGGTAAGGTCAGGAAATGTATTTGAAAAATAATGGTTGAATACTTCCCTAACTAGGGGAAGGAAATAGACCTCCAGGTCCAGGACGCTCAGAGGATTTTAATTAAGATGAATCCAAAGAGTTCCATACCAAGACACGTAATAATTAAAATTTCAAAATTTAAAGAGAGAATCTCAAAAGCAGAAAGAGGAAAAACAAATTATTTCATAGAAGGGAAGTCCCATAAGGCTATTAGGAGCTTTCATGGCAGAAACTGCAGGCCAGAAGGGAGCGACATGACATATTCAAAATGATGAAAGGAAAACAACTTCCAACCAAGAATGCAGGCATACCTTAGATATTGTGGGAGACTGAAACAGTAATCAGAAACCTCCTAACAAGCTGTCCAGGACAGGACAGCTTCACTGGTGAATTCTACCAAACATTCAAAGAACTTTCAGTGCCTATACTTCTCAAAGTCCTCCAAGATTTTGAAGAGGAGGGAATGCTCCCATACTGATTTTGCAAGGTCAGCGTTACCCTTATACCAAAAGCAAAGAAGAACACCAAGAAGAAACAGAGAGGGAAAGGAGGAGGGAGGGAGGAAAAGAACGGAAAGGAAATTACAAGCCAATATCCCTGATGAAAATACATGCAAAAATCAACAAAATATTAATAGTCCAAACTCAGAATTACATTAAAATGATCTTCCATCATGATCAAGTGGGATTTACTCTAGGGTTGCAAGTATGGTCAGCATATACAAATCAATCAAGGTGATATATACCACATCAACAAAATGAAGGCCAAAAATTATATTCTAATAGATGCATAAAAAATTTAAAGAAAATTCAACATCCATTTATGATTAAAAAAAAAAAACTCAACAAAATGAGTATAGAGGGAGCATACCTCAACATATTAAAGGCTGTATATGACAGAGCCCCAGCTAAGATCTTACTCAGTGGTGAAAAGCTAAAGATTTTCCTGTAAGATCAAGAACAAGATAAGGATGCCTACTCTTGCCACTTCTATTCAACATAGAATTGAAAGTCCTAGCCAGAGCAATTAGGCAAGAAAAAGAAATAACAGGCATCCATACTGGGAAGGAAGAAGTAACATTTTCATTGTTTGAAGATGACATGATACTGGATGTAGAAAACCTATAGACTCCGCCAAAAAACTATCAGAACTAATAAGTGAATTCAGTAGAGTTGCAAGATATAAAATTAATATACAAAGCCCTCTTGCATTTCTGTACATTAACAAAATATATGAGAAATCAAGAAAATAATTCTATTTACAATTGCATTAAAAACAACGAAATGCCAGGGAATAAATTTAACCAAGGACATGAAAGATCTATTGCCTGAAAACTATATGACATTGATGAAAGAAATTGAAGATAACATAAAAAATGGAAAGATATATTTTGTCATAGGTTAGAGGAATTGATATTGTTTAATGTTCATACACCCAAAGCAATCCACAGATGTATTGCAATCCCTATCAAAATTCCAATGACATTGTTTTACAGAATTAGAGTATACTATAACTTCTGTGGAGGGAACCACAAAAGACCCTAAATAGCCAAAGGAATGTTAAGAAAGAACAAAGCCAGAGGTTTTACTGTGCCTGATTTCAAACAGTATTATGAAGCTATAATAATCAAAACAGTGTGGTATTTTCATAAAAACAAGCATGTAGATCAGTGGAACTATAGATATAGATAACCCAGAAATAAACCCACACATATATGGTCAGTTAAGTTTCAACAAAGGAGGCAAGATTATACAATGGGGAAAGGGCAGTCTGTTTAATAAATAGTGTTGGGAAAACTGGACAGCTGCTACACACAAAAGAATGAAATTGGACCACTATTTTACACCATATACAAAAAATTAACTGAAAATGGATTCAGGACTTGAATGTAAGACCTAAAACCATAAATGCCGAAGAAGAAAACCTAAGCATTAAGTTCCTTGAAGTCAGTCTTAGTGACTTTTTTTTTTTTATCTGACTCCAAAGGCAAAGGGAACAAAAGCAAAAATAAACAAATGGGACTACATCAAACTAAAAAGCTTCTGTACAGCAAAGGAAACCCTCAGATGGGCAACTTTCCAAATGGGAGAAGATATTTGTAAATTATATATCTGCTAAAGGGTTAATATCCAAAATAGATATGAAGAACTTAAACAGTTCAATAGGAAAAACAATCCAGTTAAAACATGGGCAGATGATCTGAATAGACGTTTTCATAAAGAAGACATACAGATGGCAAACAGGCACATGTGAAGATGCTCAACATCACTAATCAGGGGAATGCAAATCAAAACCACAATGAGATAGCACCTACACCTGTTAGAAGGGCTAATGTCAGAATGACAAGAAATAACAAAATGCTGGCAAGGATGTGGAGAAAAGGGAACACTTTGTATTGTTGGTGGCATTGTAAATTGGTACAGCCACTGTGGAAAACCATATGGAGACTCCTCAAAATTAAAAATAGAACTACAGGGGGTGCCTGAATGGCTCGGTTCCTAGGCATCTGCCTTCAGCTTAGGTCATGATCCCAGAGTACTGGTATTGAGCCCCACATCAGGCTCCCTGCTCAGGGAGAGTCTGCTTCCCCTTCTTCTGCCTCTCCCCCGGCTGTGCTCTCTATCTCACTCAGTCTGTCTCCCAAGTAAATAAAAACATTTTTAAAAAAAAGAATTACAGTATGATACAACAATTTTGTTACTGGGTAGCTAATCAAAGAAAACAAACACTAATTCAGAAAGGTATATGTACCCCTTTTTTCATTTCAGCACTATTTACAAAGCCAAAGTATGAAAGCAATTTAAGTGTCCATTGATAGATATGTGGATAAGAAAATGTGGTTTATATACCCAGTACTACTCAGCCATAAGAAAATCTTGACATTTACAACAACATGGACGGACCTTGAGGGTATTATTCTAAGTAATATAAGTAAGTCAGAGCAAGACAAATACCGCAGGATTTCACTTATATGTGGAATCTAAAAAAACAAAACAAAAAAACCCCGAGAATCATAGATACAGAGAACAGATTGGTGGTTACCAGAGGAGAGGTGTGTTCGGAAGAAACGGAAAAGGATCACAAAGTACATACTTTTAGTTACAAAAGGAAATCCTCAGCTGAACAGAAGGGCAGCTTACTGACTTGGAGAAGATAAGTCATTGGGTTGTGAGGCACAGCATTAGGAATATAGTCAGTAATATTGTATTAACTTTGTAAAGTAGAAGATGGTGACCACATTTACTGCGGTGATCATTTTGCAATGTATACAAACATCAATTCACTATGTTCTACACCTGAACTAATGTAGTATTGCATGTCAGTTATACCTGATTTGAAAAGAAAAAGTGGGTAAATGTTTTTATATTATTGAGCTAAGCAATGTAGTCCTGTTCCAAAAGCTGTAAAAGAAAATCGTTGTAAACTTGACTACTGTGACTTTTTTAAAATGACTTAATATCTCAATAGAAGAGTAGGCAAAGTTCATGAAGGGGCAGTTAGCAGAAGAAATACAAATGACCAATAAATATGAATAATCAAGGAAATGCAAGTTGAAATAATAGTGATTTGTTTTGTTTTATTTCTTACCAGATTGGCAAAGATAAGTTTGATAATCTTTAGTGTTCTCCAAGATGTGAGGGAATGGGCATTCTTCTGTACTGTTGATTGGCAATGTAAATTGTAAAGACATCTAACAAAGTTTAGGTGCAAATGAATAATAATTTATAGTGACTAGCGTACAAAGATAAGTGTATAACAATATATCTCACAACAGTGTTTATAGTAAAAAAAAAAATTTGGAAACAATCTAAATATCAGCACATTCATTATATTATGCTAGCGACCTTGACTAGCTCACATGTCATATGCAGGAATTTCCCTACTGCTAATAGGCATGGGAAAATTCAGACCTTTTTGCTCTTTTCTGTGACAAACACAAGGGGGGGGTACATGTTAATAAAGAAGAAATAAGGTAACCGTGCTTGCTACCTTGAAAAAATGTTTATGTGTATACATACCTGCTCAATGGCACATACAGTGCAATAGCTAGTAAAAATTATGACAGACCTATATTGGTTATGGCAAGTGACCCCCTTTAAAAAGAAGAAAAAAGCTGTTTTCAAAACACGTAAATAATGACTTCTTTTGCATAAGTCTCTTCAACATATGGTACTGGGACAACTGGATAGCCACATGTAAAAGAGTGAGGTTGGACTTCTACCTCATACCATATACAAAAGTTAACTGAAATCAATCAGACTTAAATATAAAAGCTACAACTATAAAACTCTTAGAAGTATTTCTTGAAAGGGGAAATGCTTCATGGCGTTGGATTTGGCATTGATTTCTTATGACACCAAAAGCATAAGCAATAGATGAAAAATTGATGTATTGAACTTCATTACAGTTAGAAACTTTTGTGCATCAAAGGACCCTATCAAAAATTAAAAAGACAGAGGTGCCTGGGTGGCTCAGTGGGTTAAAGCCTCTGCCTTCAGCTCAGGTCATTATCTCAGGGTCCTGGGATCAAGCCCCATGTCGGGCTCTCTGCTCAGCAGGGAGCCTGCTTCCCTTCCTCTCTATCTGCCTGCCTCTCTGCCTACTTGTGATCTCTATCTGTCAAATGAATAAATAAAATCTTTAAAAAAAAAATTAAAAAGACAGCCTACAGAGTGGTAGAAGATATTTGCAAATTACAGACCTTATAAGGGTCTATCTATTATCAAGAAAGCTAAAGAACTCCTACAACTCAACAACAGAAAGAGAACCCAATTCCAACAAATTGGACAACCTGGAAGAAATGGTTAAATTCCTAGAGACATATAAATTACCAAAACTGAAACAGGAAGAAATAGAAAATGAACAGACCAATAACCAGCAAAGAAATTGAACCAGTAGTTAACAAACAAAAGTCTAGGACCAGGTGGCTTCATAGGCGAATTCTGCCAGACATTTCAAGGAGAGTTAATACCTATTCTTCTCAAACTATTCCAAAAAATGGAAGAGGAAGGAAAACTTTCAGATTCATACTATGAGTCCAGCATTACCCTGATACCAAAACCAGACAAGTCACCAGTAAAAAAGAGAACTATGGACCAATATACCTGATGAACATAAATGCAGAAATTCTCAATAAAATATTAGCATATCAAATCCAGCAATATGTTAAAAAAATCATTCACAAAAAAAAAAAATCATTCACCACAATCAAATGAGATTTATTACTAGTTTACAAGGGTGGTTCAGTATTTGCATGTCAGTTGTGATATATGACATTAATGAAAGAAAGGATAATAACCATTTGATCATTTCAGTAGATACAGAAAAAAGCATTTGACAAAGTACAACATTATTCATGATAAAAACCCTCAACAAAGTAGGTTTAGAGGGAATATAACTCAACATAATAAATGCCATATATGAAAAATAAACAGCTGATATTATCCTAAATGGGGGGAAACTGAGAGCTTTTCTTCTACACATAGGAACAAGATAGGGATGTCTACTCTCAACACTGTTATTTAACATAGTACTAAAACTTCTAGCCATAGCAATCAGACAAAAAAAAATAAAAGGCATCTAAATTGGCAAGGAAGGAGTTAAACTTCCACTTTCTGCAGATGACATGATAGCCTACATCGAAAACCCAAAAAACTCTGTAAAGAGATTGCTAAAACTGGTGAACGAATTCGGTAAAGTCAGAGGATATAAAATCAGTGTACAGAAATCTGTTGCATTTCTATACACCAATAATGAAGCAGCAGAAAGAGAAACTAAGGAATCAATCCCATGTACACATGCACCAAAAACAATCAAATATCTAGGAATAAACCTAACTCAAAAGGTAAAGGACCTGTACTCTGAAAACTATAAAACACTGATGAAAAATTGAAGATGACACAAAGAAATGGAAAGACATTCCATGTTCATGGATTAGAAGAAGAACTACTGTTAAAATGTCTGTACTACCCAAAGCAATCTACGCATTTAATGCAATCCCTATCAAAATACCAACAGCATTTTTCACAGAACTAGAACAAACCATCCTAAAATTTGTATGGAACCATAAAAGACACAGAATAGCCAAAACAACCTTGAAAAAGAAAAAAACTGGAGGCATCAGAATCCCAGACTTCAAGTTATGTTATAAAGCTGTAGTGATCAAAACAGTATGATACTGGCACACACAGTTAAGTGTAACAGAGTGGAAAACTCAGAAATGAACCCACAACTATAGGGTCAATTGAAGATTAATTGGTTAATCTTCAACAAAGCAGGAAAACATATCAAGTGGGCAAATATTACTCAGCCATAAAGAATGAAATCCTGTCATTTAAAATGACATGGATGGAGCTAAAGAGTATTATGCTAAGCAACATTGAGTCAGAGAAAGACAAATACCATATGATTTTGCTCACATGTGGAATTTGAGAAACAAAATGTAACAAGTGAACATGGAGAAGAAAAAAGAAAGGCAAGCCATAAAACAGACTCTTAGCTATGGAGAACAAACTGATAGTTAGCAGAAGGGTGGTAGATGGGTGGATGAGCTAAATAGGTGATGGGACTAAGGAGTGCACTTGTTGCGATGGCCACCAGGTAATGTATGGAAGTGTTGAGTCACTATATTGTACCCCTGAAACTAATATTACACTGTATGTTTAATTGGAACTTAAAGAAGACAACCCAGTTAAAAACTAGGTGAAGGACTTGAACAGACATTTTCCCAAAGGATATAAACAAATAGCCAACAATCACATGAAAAGATGCTCAACACCATTAATCATAGGACAGTGCCAATTAACAAACCCATCAAATGACTAAAATAAAGTAATTGACAATATCAAATGACTACAAGAAGTGGAGAAACTGGATCACCTATCTACTACCAGTGGGAAAGTACAATGATACTGCCCCTGTGATAAAACAGTAATACAGTCCTCGGCATCAGTCCTAGAGAAATGAAAAACTGTGTTCATACTAAATCCTGTCCACAGATGTTTTTAGCAGCTTTATTTATAATAGCCAAAAACTGGAAACAACCCAGATATCCTTCAACAAGTGAATGGTTAAACTGGTAATCCATACAATGGAATAGTACTCTGCAATAAAAAGGAACAAACCGTTGATACAGCAACAGCCTGAATGAGTAACCAGAGAATTGTGCTAAACAAAAAATGCCAATACATAATATGTATTGTAATTGTATTGTAATTATGTAATATAAAGTTACATAATATTTGGTCCTATTTATATAACATTTTGAAATAACAAAATTATGGGAAAAGAAAGTCAATTAGCGGTTGCCAGAGGTCAAAGAGAGGGTGGGTGGGAGAGAAATCAGTGTTGTGTAAGAGCAAATAAAGAATTGTTGCAGTGAAAGAAATGTTCTTCTATGTGTTGACTGTGTCAAGTTACATTGTTTTATAAGATGTCACCAGTCACCATTGGAGGAAACTGAGTAAAGGGTACAAGAGATCTTTCTGTATTATTTTGTACAGTTGTATTTAAATCTACAACTATCTCTAAATAGAAAAAAATTTTAATATAAATAAAGCATTTATGGGGTCATACATTATTCCTTGCATTATGTACTCTAGACTGGGTGTTTTTTGTCTTTTGTGGATTTGTTCTATTTCTTGCTATGGTGCCTTTGCTTAGTTGTCATGCTGTTTTCTTTTGCTCATGCTCATGATCTATCCAGATCTTCTCATTGCTGTGGTAGAGCACAAATGAAATTCTCCTTGATACTTTCCCACCTCATCTGAACTAATTTATCTTTGTCCTTCAGAGCTGCAGGCATTGCATCAGTTAAGCGTCTGCCTTCAGCCCAGGTCACAATTCCAGGGTCCTGGGATCAAGCCCCACATCAGGCTTCCTGCTCAGCCTGGGGGGAGGTCTGCTTCTCCCTCTCCCTCTGCCTGCCGCTCCCCCTGCTTGTGCCCTTTCTCTCTCTGTGTCAGATAAATAAATAGAGTCTTACTAAAAAACACCTCGAGATCACATTTGAAATAATATTTCACTATTCTAAAGCTCTCTTTTTTGGATTGATTTAAGATTTTGTTTACTGCTGAAGTCCATCTTGAGTATTTTAGCCCTCATTTTTCTCTTGCTTGAACAGAGACAGTTATAGAATAGTATTATGCAAAGTAACAGATAGGATTCTTCTGCCTTTGTTGTTATTGTTAGAAGAATCTTTCATGGATATTATCCTAAAGAGGTCCAGGCTACAGGGTCTATTTTTTGGTTCTTGGTTATAATTACTTGAAATTATTATATCATTTTTTATAGGAATCAACAGTGAAAGAACCTGAAATTACCACAACCCTTCAGATATATTTCTTTGGAAAAAGAGGAGAAAGAAAACTTCATTATAGGGAATTTCGAAGGTAAATGCAAATTTCTGAAGGAAATGGCACCTAAGCTGAGTCTTGACATGTGAGCAGAAATTACCCAGGCAGAAATGTGTGGACGAGAAAGCATCTGAGGAAAAGACAACAGCATGAGAAAAGACCTAGAGGCATGAAAATGTATGGTTTGTAAAGGGAATTATAAGCAGTTAAGTCTAGAGTAATAGACGTAAGGTGGTATGATAAAGTTAAGAACAGAGGCTGGAAAAGTGTGTACTTGCCTGCAGAAGATTTCATACTCCAAAAGATCAAGCTTGAGTTAACAGTGGGAGGTGCTGAAGAATGATGCATGAAGGATACCTGGTCAGATGTGCCCGACATTTTGGCAGCAGAATAAAGGATAGATTTTATGAGAAAGAAGCCCATTCAGATATTCCAAATAAGAAATGATGAGAGCCTTGAACTGGTTTAGTGGCAATAAGGATTTTGAAATAGAGTTTTCAAGACGTATTTAGGAGATGAAATTGTAGGGCTTAGTGATTAAGGAATGAGGTGGACTGTGTGAAGACCCAAGTTTCTGAATTATGTCCAATCACAGTGTGTACCCCATAGCTAAACTCCAGTAAGTCATTTTAACCTCTCTAGAACAGTTTTTCTCCACAAAATTTTTTAAAATGTCTCTTCTTATATACTTGAAAAATATTACTGTCTTAACATTTCTTTAAGTTTTTAAAATAAATACCATGATTTAGAACCAAGCAAAGCCATTATCATCAACTATACTTGTTCATACTAATACACTACTCCCCCTTATTTTAGGATTCCCTAACCTAGTTAATTTTTACAGTTGTGCTAACTTTAATTTTCTTTAAAGGGATAATTTTATTTAAAATTCTTTAAAAAAATGTTTACTAGCATTTCTGTAAATAATGGACTCAGTGAAATTTGTCATGCCATTATGCAGTTTAAAAAGATCCAATTAACAAATGCTTTAAATGCGTTTTTTTAAGAACTTGTCTCTTGGACAGCGCAAAGTTCTCCTAAAGTTAAAATTATTATTATACTAGCTAGAATGGATAATCATAAAATGTCTTTAAAATTTTGCATGTCATAAAGTAACAGAAAATAGCCTCTGTGTATGTATAACGTTTCTAAAAAGTTTTCACCAACATACTGACCATATTAATGATTAAAATTCCACAAAAATTTTTGTGGTCTTTGTTATTTGGAGCTTTGAGTCTGGTTTTTATGGGAGTGTAATATGTCCTCTTCCTTATAAAAGAGATGTTTGTCCTTGGTCTCAGCCACCTTCTTACAACTTCTCTAATAAGGGAAATTATTTTAGGAGATACAGCTTATTAGTATCAAGGAAAGGCAAGGAAGGTGACACAAAATTACAGCTTTTGTGGTAGCTACTTACAGTATTTGCCTACAGCTATTAGCTTCTCATTTAGAGAAACAGTATTTTGAAAAACACGTATTTGTGATTTAGACAGACCTGGATTCAAATGCAGAACTTCACAGTTTATTAAGTGGGATTTGATGAACAAGCGGTTTAACCTGAGTCTCCAGTGCAGTCCATTTCTTCATTTCTGAGATGACAGTGCCCAATACTACTTAATAAGTTTACATATGTATATATATATGTTAATTTATTATGTGATTATATATAATTAAGGTATTGATTAATGCATAATTTTAATATGTTGATTTGTATATAACTTATTTTTCTAAACAAGAGCCCAACTGTAAATTGGCACTTGTAAGAGAATATAAATAAGTGGCTTATCAGAAGCAGGTGAGAAGGAAGAAGAGAAGAAAAGCTATGGCAGTATCATAAAATGGAGTCAGTAATTAGGCTAGTACACAAAGTACAAATCACGAGATTCTATGTGCTTGCTGAGAAGAAACCACAAATTTGACTCTGGACTTTCTGACAGACAATACGAAAAAGCATACATGATCAGTTACACAATTCACTACATCCCTAAGTTAGCACGGATTCCACGTAAGGGGGGAGAGCGGGCATTATTCCTCATAGGGCCAGAAAGAAAGTTTCCCATGGGTTCCTATAAAAAAGACATTGTGTAATAAAAGGACTTACATTCTTAATGTTATAGTAAGACCAGCAACAAACTTCAAATTTCACAGGCTGCTTTTTTATAGCATCTATCAACAGAGAACAACTAAAATCACAGTTTTAAGCATGAAGGCATACCTCACTTCAGCTTCTAAAATTCTGCTTCTTTTTCTTTAAAACCACTTAATGCTTCAATAGGCAAGTACAAGTACTAACAAATACCAAAAATCTAGAAGTTGGTACCAATATAAAAGGGAAAAAGCACTGGACTTGGGATAGAAATAGGTATAATTCCTAGTTATGCTGTTTAGCATTTATTTAGTTGTATGATCTTGGGCAAATCATGTACCTTTTTTTATTCTTCGTAAAAATTAATTTTTTCTAAGATTTTATTTATTTGACAGAGCACAAGCAAAGGGAGCAAGAGAGAGAGAAGCAGGCTGTCCGCTGAGCAAGGAGCTCAGTGCAAGCTCCATCCCAGGACCCTGGGATCATGACCTAAGCCAAGGGCAACCACTTAACTAATTGAGCCACCCAGGTGCCCTGTAAAAATTTATAAAATGATACTTGTCCTGCCCATTTTAGGGAGTTATAAGTAAATATAAAAGTAAATTTAAAAATTATAAATTATAACAATTTTGCAATCTAATAAAGGAAAAGAGCAGATCTCTTTAATTCATGCATATTTCTCCCTTCTTAATCTTTATTCTGTTCTTTCTACTCTTATTTATGTTAATTTTCTGTCCCCCCACATAAGAAGTCTGAGGTTGATCTGAGATAACATATTAAAGTACACACAATGTGTAACACATAGTAGGCACTCAGAATATGTGCCCAACTCTTTTTACTTAAATTATTTTGAGTTTCTAGGAGCTTTGTTTCCCAGCTCCCAGATCTCTCTCCTTAGGGAATTCTTTTTCTCTGGCTTTTTTCTCTGTTTGCATTTCCCCAGCTCTCTTGTTCAAGACACTTCTTCAGCTTAGAGTTTCCTCAGTCCCTTTTCCTGAAGGCTCTTTAATCCAACTTCTAAAGAAAGAAATGAGAACTAAAATAAAATTATAGCATGTTCCTCTTTTTCCACAAGGACTGACTGCTTTAAAATTCAGAGAGAAGGATTTTTTTCATTTAGAAGAGGAAACTACACACCACTTGTATTTTTCATCACAAGTGGCAAAGTTGTTTCCACCTTCATTACCAATTTTGTATTTGAAAATTCAGTAGTAATTGAGAAGTTATATCAGTTTTATGAAGGTTCCTTAGCCTTATAAAGTCTTCTGGAAATATACTAGTAATGTAATTAAACCAACAAATACAAAGTTACAAAACAACTATTTATATATATATATATATATATATAATATATACATATATTATATATATATATATGATATGTCAAATAAAAAAAGGAAAGACTGTAGGGGGAAAAAAGCATTTATTTGGGATCTTGGGAATCACAGTTCAGAAGACAGAAATTAAGGCAGCAATCCAGGTTGTGCTCTAAAGACCTAGAGGAGCTTGGGATTTTTAAAGGCAAGGAGGAATTTTAGGCACATTACATAAGTTGTTTTTTTATGATTGGTACTGGCAGGGTTTTAGTGACACTTTTCTGTACATGATCTGTTGCTAAGATTAGTGCTAGGCAGAAAGTCCATTTGAGTCCATTCTTGCATACAGCAGATGTTCATCCAGGATGTTTGCAGTTTGGCAACAATCCAAGTTTAGCTTTTTTCTGAGGATTGAGACAGGAAATATGCATAGGCCCTACTTCTTCATTGTCCTCCCGACTCCATTTTAAGTGACTCTTTTAGCAAAACTTATTCCATTTTGTTGTTTTTTTATCAATAGGAAAAGGTATTGATGTCAAATTTAACCAATCAATATTCCAGATTTTGTTTCATGAATTATTTAAATTCTTAAATTATAAATTTAAATTCTTCATACAAAAGAACTTAGAAGTTTCTGGGACAGAAACATTCCAAAGTAACTTTACACTAAGGAAAAAGCAATTATTTAAAAATCTCTTTTGGGGCACCTGTGTGGCTCAGTGGGTTAAAGCCTCTGCCTTCGACTCAGGTCATGATCCCAGGGTCTTGGGATTGAGCCCCGAGTCGGGCTTTCTGCTCTGTGGGGAGTCTGCTTCCTCCTCTCTCGCTCTGCCTGCCTCTCTGCCTACTTGTGATCTCTGTATGTCAAATAAATAAATAAAAATCTGTTTTACAGTCCAATAAAACAATAATTTTAAATCTCTGGGTCAAATTTTACTTTACAAAATATTGATGTTTTTATCTAAGTCTTTGGTCCAAAATTCTGATTATGGACTGACAATATACAGAATATCTGGTACTAGATAGGTCCATTATGTCATACTGCCAATACACAGTGAATTTAAGTTAGAAAAAAATTCTCAGAATTTTTTTAAGTTTATTGTCATTCCACAGAATAATTTAACTGACATAATGTAGATAGACTACTGCTCTGTTCAGATACTTCATGTTTTTAATTTCTCAGGAAATGAACCCATATTTACATAATATTGGAAAGAATTATCAAGCCAGTGTTAGTGTGAATCCAATGATTACTAATAGGTAATATGTCTGAACTCAAGAGAAGACATGGCAGATTCAGAAACTAGAAGTTCATTGTGACTTAACCAGCAATGTGAGAGATGAAGGTGGGAAGGTCAACACGGGCACAGTTGTAAAGGCTTTTGTGCCATACCAAGAACAAGAGTGCCGTGAAAGCCTTGAAGCAGGGGAGTAGGGTGATCATCAGATCCAGCAGATTGGCTAAGGAAATCAAACAAAAGACAAGGAGATCTGGTAGAGACTGTTGCATTAATAGAGAAGAAAGGATAATAATTAGACCAACGTGGTGGCAGCGGGAAACAGAAGGAAAGTGGAGGAATCCGAGGGATTACTTCGGAAAAGGGACTTAATAGTATTGGTGACTGGACGAAGAGTAAATGAGGAGAAATCTAAGCTGTTGCCTGATTTCTGAGTGGAGCCAGTGACACATGTGATACCTATTCACTGAACTAGAGAACACAAGAATAATTTTAAGAAAAAAAAATAATGAATGTAGGGTGGATGTGGTCAGTGGGAGCAGAAGGCAGACTGCAGTGGGTTGAGAAGTGAGAGGGGTGAGTGGAGAAACACAGGTAATTCTATGAAGGAGACTAACTAGAGCAAAGGAAGAGAGGGGGCAGTAGCGGGAAGGGAATGTAAGAAAGGTTTCCCCCCACATGTTTACGTGATTTGAAGAAGGAAAGACAATGCAGGAGTGAATGCAGTCACCAGAGGAGCAAGGCCCCAGAGAAGGAAGAAATAGAGGAATATAGGTGGAATTAAGAGCACAGGTAGCCATCAAGAGGAAAAGGGACTCCTTCTTTCACTAGGACAGAAAAGAGATTGGGGGTGGAAAGAATGGGAATGCCCATGTTAACATTCCTAGAGTGATAGCAAGAAAATGAGAGAATTTCCTAAGCAGTGACCTCTAATTTCTCTGAGAAGTTGGGGCAAGTCATCTGCGGAGGACAAATAGAAAGCCAGTGGGATAGATTTGTAGAGAAGGTAAACAAATTGAAATAGCCACCATGTGAAATAAAAGAGAGAGCTCCCTGGCCTCACAGCAGGGTGTTGGCAGGGTTGAGGATCCAGTTACAGGTGTAGACCATTAATTTCTGCTGTTGTCACTGTAGCAATTGTATGATTTTCTTCAGGCCGCCCTTGAAGAAGTCCTTCAACAGCCCCAGGGAGCTGAAGCAATAGTAGCTAATTCTTGGCTTGAGTAAGGATGAAAAGGAAGGGGTGGTCACCTGCATCCTGCATCCTCAATGCCATCACTACATGCCTGATACTTGTCTGAGTATTTCATATATATTATTTCACCTATCCTTAGTCTTCCCTTTTTACAGCTGAAATTTGATGAAATTAATAAGGGACTTGGTCCAGAGTTAAAGATCTTAGAAATTAAGACCCAGGTTTCTCTTAAAAGATTTAAATGGTCACAAAGTTTCTGAAAGAATTAGTCCCACAGTTCCCTGGTAGGTGGTTAGGTACAGTGGATGCGCTTTCAAGGAACTAGCACTAGACCAGGTGACCAGAGGGATAGAAGACACATTAGGTAGATACTACCACATGTCAAGAGAAACTTACCAGTTAATGAGAGAGTATCTGGATAGATTTGTGATTTGTTTGGGTTATTGATTTTTGTGTCGGTTTGGTTGGTTTTTTACAATTCGTCAAAAGACTGAAATAGCTCTTAGCCATTTAAATAAAAACTAAAGTATAATTTAAGCTCTGTCTGCTGGAATTTCAGTGTTTACTCATTGTTATGAAATCAAGAGGTCATTTAATTATGAAAAACCCATTCCTTTCCAGGATATATATCTCTCAGGGGGGGAAAAAATTCTCCTCAGGTAGCTATTGGTAGCCCTTACTGATTCTCCTTCATTACCTCTATGTTTTTCGAGTCTCTCTTTTCCTTTTTTCTTTCCTTTCTCTTTAGGGTCTTTTCTTCTACATTTCTTTTCCTACTGTGTATGTTTCCCCTGTTGGCTTTCAGAGCCACACATTTTGGGAGCTTTTGTCTGCAGTGTGGGTGCCAGAGGTTGGGGTGCCTGATGTAGAGTAGGACCATTATTCCTCAGGGATACCTGGCTTATTTGTGAGATCCCTCCTTACTGGTTCTCTTGGGGTGGGGTTTTTACAGAGACTACAGTGTGGCCCTTTTATCCTTTGTTGTCAGGAGCTCATCTGCTAGTTTTCAAATCTTTTTCGCTGGGAATTGATTGGTATGTAACTGGAGACAGTGTGTGTATGTGCCATGTTCCTAAGGTACTATAATTCTAAAATTCCAATTAGTTGAAGATGTTCTAAATTCCTGAGGAGTTTTTATAAATTCAAAGATGTCTATAAGCTATGGTGTGCTAATAAATATGTTTAACAATCTGCTCTCAGGAAGAACAGCCTGATTTGTTGCATTTGCCAATGAGTAATGTAAATACTCTACCAAGCCAATTTCAAGCTGCTGTACATGAAATAGAGGTGGGAAAACATGTGCGCAATGGATTCTCAGGCAATGGAAGCCAGTTCCAGCACCCTGTGACCTAAAAAAAAATTAAAAAAAAAAATAAGGAAAAGCAGATTTTTTTCCCATTGTTCCCAATTAATCCACTAATTTATAAACTATTTAATTTTTTCAGGATGTATCTGGTGGCTCTATTTACAACAAATTCTTCAATTGATATATTTATGTCCAGTAATCATGTTCCAGGATTTTCAAGTCATAACGAGATCTATAATTTTAGAGTTAGGAAAGATGGTTTTCCAAAAATATACTTGTGTTCTTCAGAAGTAGTATAATTAGTAAGATGAAAGTAGCTTAAACCAGACCATGTATAGTTTAACAGCAGTTAAATTTATAATATTTCAACTTCAGGTCCTGAAGAAAAAGAAAAAGGAAAGGAATGAGTTAGTAATATGTTTATATCGTATTTTCTACTTTCCTAAATTTACTGTACATTCATTTGCAAGTAAAGCATTTTTTTAACAATCCTATGAAGTTGAATTTTCTCAGTACACAGTATAATAAAACTTAGTAATACTAACAAAGGACAAGGCATATCAGTAAAAGGTTTCATCGATCTGTCAGCCCAAATTGGAAGTGCTTCATATTTTAGGTAAACCTCTGCCTTGACTCAGAAAGACACATGGCATTGATAAATCTGTGTGCCTAGTACATTCAGAAGATGTTGTAGGGAGCAGATTGTTACCTATCACACAGATAGAAGCCTAAAATCAAACTCCCCCTTCATGCTTTTAAGATTTATGAGATAAATGTAGAGCTGAAAGCAAGTAGTTTTGACCAGTGGCAGTTTTTCTCCCACTGAACTGCAATAGACCGATTTTTCACCCCATGTATATAATTCCATTGAATTTTGACATGACAGATTTTTAACATGTAGAGAGGTGAATAAAGCTATCTGCAACATGTTAAAACACAGGGAAATAATAAGACTTTTCATATGATTTAGGTTATAAATAAATCATATGCAGCATATCTGAGTTCTTGTTCAAAGGAGGTTTTTTTTAATCTGATATCCTTTATTAGGGCGTTTTCTCAGCGAGCTGTTGGTGACAGTTTGATCAGAGTGACGTGTTTTTATTTTTAAAAGAATGCTGAGTCATTTATTCATATGTTATTATCCAAATGATTATAAATATTTTTAGGTAAATCTAAGCTTTTGATGCAAAGTCGTTGACTACATTAATCAACTTTGGTATCTGAAAAATATTAGGAGCTATTAATTATAATTAACATTCTAAAAATAGTAGCACAACTGAATGTTAAGTTTCTCTGATTATGGGTAATTTTTCTGTGTTGGGAAAAAAATGTTATACGTGCATCAAAGCAACATTTTACATAATTTTGTAAATCTTTATCAGAATGTAGGTTGCCAAGTATAATTTGCATAAACAAATTGAGTAGAAGGAGTGACAGATTGAGGCAAGTATTGGACTTAATCAGCTTCTCTGCATCCTCCACTCCCCCACCCCTTGCACAGCACTAATACTTTGTTTTACTCAACATTTCAAGAGACCAGCCACTCCAGTAGGTAGTGCTGAAGGTGCTTTGCTGTTCTATTTACAATATTAAGGTTGCATTCTACTAGCTCCTTCATCAATTTTGTATTTTAACATTTAGATTTATGGAGAATTTACAAACGGAGGTCCAAGAAATGGAATTCATTCAGTTTTCTAAAGGTTTGAGTTTCATGAGAAAAGAAGACTTTGCAGAGTGGCTGCTTTTTTTCACTAACACTGAAAATAAAGACATCTATTGGAAAAATGTAAGAGAGAAGTTGACAGCAGGAGAGGTTGGTATACCTTTTTATTATGCTTCTAGTAAAGATGAAATGATGTTAGAAATATTTTATGTAATTAAATAAAGTAACTTCCAAAGTAAAAACCATGTTACACTCTATTATTTAAGTATAAAGTCAAGGTGAGAAATGTTTTATATACTATTTTCATATCAATGAACTATTGCCTAAGATAAAATCAGTATAGCAAGTATGAGAGTTTTGCATTTCTGGTAAAGTCAGGAATAAGACAAGAATGTTCACTGTCACCACTATTACTTTTATTGTTCTTGAAATCTTAGCCAGTGCAAATTAATAGAATAAAAGAGTATAAACATTTGAAAGGAGTCACAGTTGTCTTTGTTTGCATAGATGTGATGATATACCTAGAAAACCCAAGAGATCAAATTGAAAAGCCATTAGAAACAATAAAAATTCAAGAAAGTACCTTTTATAATCCTAATGTATTAGCAGTAACTGTCTATGTACAAATTGCAAGTTAGAAAAAACGCATTAGTGTGTGTGCGTGTGTGTGTATAAATATATATGAAGAAATGATTGCCAAACTACTGATAATGACTAGTATACTGTTGTGAGATTTTTTTGTGTGATTTTTTTACTTCATGTGTTGGTTTTAGTTCATTGTTCAATACATGTTTTTGGAGTGGACGTGTATTTTTATGTAATTTTTTAAAGCTATTTCTATAGTGAAGAAAAAGATAACAAAATATAATGAAGATCCCATTCATGATTATGATAGAAACATGTAACAATTAGAAATAAATTAACAACAAATATATGAAAAAGACTTTAAAGTCTTGTTGGATATAAAAGAAAACTTACCTAATTAGAGTGACGTCTCCTATTATTGAATGGGAAGTTTTAGTATTATGAATATAGCAGTTCTCTCTTAGATTCATCTATAAATGTAATGGTTATACTAGTCAGAACAGACTAGATTTGTTGCAGTTACAAATTTACCCTGAAACCCCCATGGCTAACACAAGAAAGATTTCTTTCTCAATCATGCTACATTTCCATTGTGGGCTGATAGGAGGCTCTGCATACAGTTGCTCAGGGACCCAGACTTTCCAAGCTCTGCCATCTTGGAGCTTTACCATCTGGAAAAAACATCATCTGCAGAGGCTGTGTCAGGAAAATTAAGGAGTGAGCACATTCCAGCAATTAAATGTTTTGGCCTAGAAATGTCACACTTGGCTATTGGCCAGACTAATCACATGACTGCCACATAACTACACAGAGCAAAAAGGTCTAATTTTTCATATGTGCAGGAATCAAAAGAGAGCCAGATAATTGGGGTTCCAATAAAAATGTCATTGGATTCTCACAAGTGACCTAGACAAACCATGAAACTTTATACAAGAAGAATGCTGAGGGGACAAGAGCTATATGGGAAATCTCTGTACCTTCCTTCAGTTTTGCTGTGAACCTGAAACTGCTTCAAAAAAATTAAGTCTTTAGGGGAGCCTGGATGGCTCAGTCTTTAAGCATCTGCCTTGGGCTCGGGTCACAATCCCAAGGTCCTGGGGTCAAGCCCCGCATTGGGGTCCCTGCTCAGAGGGAAGCCTGCTTCTCCCTCTCCCACTCCCCCTGTTTGTATTCCCTCTCTTGCTGTGTCTCCCTCTGTCAAATAAATAAAAGCTTTTTAAAAAAAATTAAGTCTTCAAAAAAAGAATCCTGAGATATTAATATGTATTATCAAACATTGATAATTAAAACAGCCTGTTACTGACAATGAATTTGACTGACCTATCAACTGGACGGAATATAAAGTCCAAAAATAGACTCAAATATGCATGGAAATTTAGTATATAAATTCATATTGCAAATTAGTTGAGTAAACAAGGAATAATAAGTTAATAGTTAATAAGTTAATAATAGGTTAATTCACTGGTCATCTGAGGGAGAAAATGAAGGTAAACCTCTTCCTTACTCATTACTCTAAAATTCCAGATGGATCTAAGAATTAAATGTTAGAGAGAAAAATGGAGTACCTGGGTGGCTCAGTTGGTTAGGCGTCTGCCTTCTGCTCAGGTCATGATCGCAGGGTCCTGGGATTGAGCCCCACGTCAGGCTCCCTGCTCAGTAGGAGTCTGCCTGTCCCTCTTTCTCTGCCTCTCCCCACTTGCTCATGCTCTCTCTCTCTCTCTCAAAAATAAGTAAAATCTTAGAAAAAAGAGAAAAATGAAACTGAGTGTGTTTAGAAGAAAACTGGGAAATAGTCATCTTAGAGTGGGATATACATACCTTTCTAGGCAAAACTCAGAAGGCTTTCAAGGAAAATTGGTGAAATTGCTACCTAAAAGTTAAAATTCTACTGCTTTCCCTCATTCCTCCCCCGCAAAGTTATAATCCAAGTGAAAAGAAAAAAAATAATAAATAACAAAATGGTGAGAGGAGGAATATTTGCATTACATGTAATAGGCCCATTTCTTTATAATGAGATCTTAAAAATCAAGAACTTTGAAGGCACCTGGGTGGCTCAGTCATTTAAGTGTCTGACTCTTGA
This sequence comes from Lontra canadensis, assembly GCF_010015895.1. Taxonomy (NCBI): domain Eukaryota; kingdom Metazoa; phylum Chordata; class Mammalia; order Carnivora; family Mustelidae; genus Lontra; species Lontra canadensis. The sequence continues at coordinate 2,420,058 of NW_022631097.1, read as the reverse complement.
TTTTGGCTCAGGTCATGATCTCTTGGTCATGAGATATCCCCACATTGGGCTCTGCACTGGGTATGGAACCTGCTTGGAGTTTTCTCTCTCCCTCTCCCTTTGCTCCTTCCCCCTCAAAAATTTGTTTTAAAATCAAGAACTTTGAAGGGTCTTACCAAAAAAAAAAAAAAAAAGAACTTTAAAGGGTCTCACATTTTGCCCTATTTAATATATAATAGGATCCTAAAAATCAACATATTTTAATAACTTAAAGTATCTGAGATTTTGTCTATTTGGAAATTAGCCTGTGCCATTTCATGGATGCTGACAAAAGACACATGCTTGGGTCATAGAGAAAAAAACTTTATTATTCATAGCATAGCAATAGCTGAGCCTCATGTTTATGTCTTCCTCCTCATCTCCCAAGTCCTACAGAGACCACGTTGGGGGGCCCTGTTGGATGCTGCCCATGCACGTAGCCAAGAAAGCTCATCTTCAGGAATCTGAATCTTTTATAATGGACAGTGAGCAAAACTGTCCTCTGCTTCCAAACAAGACATTGTCAATATTCAAGGCTGTTCACTAGACAAACGTCCTTGGAAAGATAGTCTGGAATAAAAAGGTAGTTGGATCCTCTCTTTAAAAGATGTGCAGAAACATGAGAGACCCATGGAGACTTGTCTCTCAGCAATAAGTCACATAACAGCTCATTAAAAATCTGGGCAAAGGACATAAAAAAGACACAAGAAGACTAGTAAGACCATAAAACTGAAAAGTGTTTCACATCGTTCACAATTCAAGACATACAGATTCAAACATTGATGGCATACCATTTTTCACTTATCGGTGAAAGAAAAATCAGAAAGATTGCACCCAGTGACGGCTTAGAGATTATGATGCAGAAAACAGCCACTCTTATTTGTGTTAGTAAGATCTGTTGTTAAAAGTATAAAGTAAGTGGGGTGGAGATTGCCTGGGTGGCTCAGTTGGTTAAGCGTCTGAGTCTAGATTTCAGTTCAGGTCATGATCTCAGGGTCCTGGGATCAAGCCCTGCTTCAGTCTCTGCACTCAGTGGGGAGTCTGCTTGAGGATTCTTTCCTTCTCTGTCTCTGCCCCCACTCTCTCTCTCAAATAAATAAATAAATCTTTTTTTTTTTTTTAGTATAAAACAAGGTATAGAAATATGCAAAGAGGATGCTTCCATTGTGTAAAACGGGTGTGTGTGTGTGTGTGTGTGTGTGTGTGTGTGCTTTTATATGAGTAGAATATTTCTGGAAGGGCACACAAAGAATTGGTAACAGTGCTTTGCCTGTGGGGAAGGGAACTGAAGGTCAAAGGAAGAAAGCAAACTTTATTTTTTAATCTATAATATTGTTAGATTTTTTTTTTTTACCATGTGTATATGTTACCTCTTCAAAAACTTACTTAAAATTTTAAAAGTAAAAATTCCTCAGTGAAACCTGAATAAGACCACAGATAAACAGAGGACATGATTCTGAAGGTCCTTACAAAGAGAAATGTTTTCAGGCAGGGAAGAATTTATTTTCAAATTAAGAATTTTCATACTTTGTTTACTTTCAACAGAAAAACTAGTTTTTCTAACTTATTTTTTTTGTTTTTATGTGCATAGGTTTTAAAGTCAGATGAATCAAGGTTCAAATCCCAGTGTTCCATTTAGTAGACCTTGAACAAATTACTTAATTCCTGAAAGGTTACTTACCTAAGGCTCAGAGAGGGTAAGACCATGCACATAGTAAATGGCAGAACTGAAGTTTCAACATTGGTTCCTCTAACTCCAAAACCCAGTGCTCTTACTCAGTGCTGTGTCCATTGATAAAGCAGAAAAGGAAGGAGGCGGACCACTTAACAGAATGTATTCGTTTTCTTAGGCTGCTATAACAAAATACTACAGCCTGGATGGCTTAAACAACAAATTTAGTTTCTCACATTCTGGAGCCTGGGAAGTCCAAGATCAGGGGCTGGCAAGTTGGTTTTGGGTGAAGTCTCTCCTCCCAGTTTGCAGACCACTGCCTTCTCACTGTGTCCTCACATGGTCTATCCTCTGTGCTTACACCCAGAGTGAGAGAGCTCTGGTGTCTCTTCCTCAATTTATTGGGACACTAGTCCTTATCAGATTAGGGTTCTATCCTTATGACTTCATTTAACTTCATTGCTTCCCTAACAACCCTGTCTCCAAATACAATCATGTTGGGTGTTAGGGTTCAACCTATGAATTTTGAGAAGACAGAATCCAGTCTGTACCACAGGGTCACCCCAGGTCTTGCCCTGCTCCAGGAGACCTTTCACCCACTGTGCAGTCTACACAACCATTCACTGTGTGCCCATTCTCTTTAATAGACTTTCTTAGAAAGCTATAAAAGTTCATAAGCGTTATTATAGAAACAGGACTTAGGCTTATATGCTAAGATTATTTAATGTATTTACAAAATTGTAATTAAAATTCACTTTTGTTATTAGAGCATTAGTTTGGATGAGTTCAAATCATTTTGTCATTTTACAACTCACTTGGAAGACTTTGCTATTGCTATGCAGATGTTCAGTTTAGCTCATCGTCCTGTCAGATTGGGTAAGTTACATGACTTAATTTAATTTTTATCATCTATAAACAGTATCAGTCTCTTCTTCAACTAGAACATACAATCAGGGAGCCATTTATCAATAAAAGAGTTGATTTGCCTTTTAATTCATTGTGGTTACTCTAGACTTACAACATTGACTCTCACATTTAACTATTACTTTATTTGCTTTTACTTTCCTTATTTTCCCCTAAGAAGGAAAAGGGAATATTTAAGTACCTTCTTTAAAACATCAATTAAGGGGCACCTCGGTGGCTCAGTCAGTTAAGTGTCTGTCTTCAACTCAGGTCATGATTCCAGGGTCCTGGGGATGGAGCCCTGAGTTGGACTCCCTGCTCAGTGGAAAGCCTGCTTCTCCTCTCTCATTCTCTGCCACTCTGCCTACTTGTGCTCACTCTCTCTCTCTCTGTGTCAAATAAATAAATAAAATCTTTAAAAATAAATAATAAATAAAATTTTTAAAAATTAAAATAGCCTTCTTCTCTTTCAGTTACTTTCATGACATTTCTCAGCCAAATTTGTTATTTCAGTATGTTATTACTGAGTATTTTTGGTTTTGTTTTACTTCCCATTAATGAATACTTTTAGGGTTTTGTTTTGTTTTGTTTTGTTTTTTGCTTCTCAAATAATAAAATTTGGATTAATTCCACTTAGACTATTTCACATGTTTGATGAGTTCTTTTATGTTTGCTTTCAGCGGAGTTTAAGAGGGCCGTGAAAGTAGCAACAGGACAGGAGCTCTCCAACAATATTTTGGACACCGTCTTCAAGATCTTTGATGTGGATGGTGATGAATGTCTTAGTCATGGAGAGTTTCTCGGGGTTTTAAAAAACAGGATGCATCGAGGTTTATGGGTAAAAATTTGGAGTTTTTAAATAATTACATGTTTACATGTAATTAAATGAATGGTATTTCACCTAGAATTTAGACGAACCTATAGTCTTAAATGGAGGTTTTATCATTTATAAAGAGATTATAAACTATGAAGACAACACTGAGATATCTCCTACAGATGGGATCCAGTATTTTTCTTTGCCTTCTTTTTTTTTTTTTTTTTTTAAAAATCAGAGTCTAATCAGAAACCACTATTCAGAAATCATGGGCTAGAATTTTGCTTTGGGCTCTGTAGTTGAACACACCTAAATTCGAATCCCAACTCTGTCACTTATGAACTGCCTAATCTTGCAAAGCCACTTAATTTTTCAGAGCCTCACATTCCTCATCTGTGTACAATGAGGAAACTAACAGAATTTACCAGAAAAAAATTTTTGTGAGAATTAAGTGTAAAATACTTAGTATAGTGCCTGAGACACTTGAACTAAATGTTAGCCACTCAAATTCATATATTGGTCTGTGGGACAAATAAAGCTCAAAATTTTGTTTAAAGCAGTCTGCAGGTTGAAAACAACAGTGGAAAGAGAACTATGTGATAAGTAGGTCGTTAGGCCAGAAGAAAGGAAAATAAGGGAGAGAATATGGTAGGTTCATAAACAAATCTATTTATTTACAACTCAAAACACCTTTGTTTTCCTCTCACAAACATTTGTGGAAAAATGAGCAAATATAATTTCATGTTTTATAAGCTTTGTAGTCATACAGTACCTCATAGTTAATGATCATACCCCTGGAAATTAAACCAGCCTTTGCAGTTAACAGTTTAATATACTAAGGAACCCCTTTGCCATTTCTCAAGAGACAATAAATAGAAGACCTGTAAATCGATCAGAAAAAAATAAATTTTTTCTGGTTTTTTTATATTTATATATATATGTGTGTGTGTGTGTGTGTGTGTATATATATATACATACGTATATATATACATATGTATATATGTATATATATATATATATAAAATAATCCAAAGTAAACTTTTGCTTCCATTTGACAGGTTTCCTGTAATGCTATGCTCTTGTGGTGACCAGAATACAAATGTTTTCTAACCTTTACTTTCTTGTTTAACTGAGAGAAATAATACCCATACAGAACTTTTTAATTCACAGAGCACTTAGGTGAATTATATTATTTCTTCTTAAGGGTTTGTATCAAATATATTGTTTCATTTTAACTTCAGCAAGGTTAAATCAAAGTTTTAGGCTTTAATTTTTATTCCACATAGCTAAATGAAGTTCACCATAAAAAGGGAAACATAAAATATTATTAAATATTATGAAATGATTACATTTTAAACCAATATATGAAAGAAGATCACCCAAAGTCTTCATTATCTTCTTAAGGAGGAAGCTCCAATCAGGTTTGTTTAGTCAGCCTCCATAGGATATGGAATATGGAATAACCCCCAAGGATATTCTTACATCACATTCACTTTTTTGTCTTTTGTCCTATTGTACTTTTGTCCTGTCCTGTCCTGTTGTTGCAGTTATTTTTTACAACATAATCCACCTCAAGTACTTTTTGGAGGCATGCGGGAAATAATAACAGAGCTCATGTGAAATCATGTTTAACACTGAAGAGAATGATCTCTACTTTTACTTCTGGTTAACAGGTACCACAGCAACAAAGTGTTCAAGAATACTGGAAATGTGTGAAAAGAGAGAGCATTAAAGGAGTAAAAGAAGTCTGGAAACAAGCTGGACGAAATCTCTTTTAAAAAAAGATGATCTGGGAATCCTATTGCGCCAGATGTCAGAATTGGGAATTTGTCTAAAATACTAGAGTTTGTCTTCTTGATTTTCTTTGTAATATAAAGATGCCTTGTATTTCTGAATCAATAGTTTCTTAATAAAATTTTGTTAAAGAACTTAGTAAAAGTAGATACTGGATTCTGTCAGAAGGCCTAGAATTGAAGCAATGCTTTGTACTTTGATAAGACGGAAAACCTAATTATTCACTGATTTCTTAGACACAGTAGTACAACGTGCTCTTTGGAAGGGTGTCAACTTAGTACTTACAGAAAAAAATACTTGGTACATAAGGTCAATATCAAGTCCAGGAGTCCTGATGTTCCCAGTAGGGCAAATTAAATTAAAAACTTCTCGGGTTTTCTTACCTGTGTTCTCATATCTCATAAACTTCTTGTGTATTTTATTACAGTTAGCTGTATATTAGTTGTCTTTTAAATGTGTAAATGTCAATATCTTATGTAGAAATAAAATATTTACTCAGATACAAAAATTACATGTGTTTTTTAAAGCTTTTTTTTATAAATGTAAATTCTCTCATTAGTATTGACAACCTTGACCACCTCATTGGTGTATGTTCTTAAAAACCAGTGTAACTGGTGGGGTGCCTGGCTGGCTCAGTTGGTGAAGCATGCAACTCTTGATTTTGGGGTTGTGGGTTTGAGCCCCACACTAGGTGTAGAGATTACTTAAAAATAAAATTTAAAAAAAAAAAAGTAGTGGGAAAAAAAAAGTAGTGGGGCACCTGGGTAGCTCAGTTGGTCGAATGTCCGACTGTTGATCTCAGCTCAGGTCTTGCTCTCGGGGCCATAAGTTCAAGGCCCATGTTGGGCTCCACACTGAGCTTGGAGCCTACTTAAAAAGATAAATAAATAAATAAAGGCAAACAAATAAACTACTGTGATTGGGGAATCTTGATCGCAAGATCTGGGTCTCATGGGATATATTGGGTGGTGGGTAAATGTTTAAAATGGCACTAAAAATTAATTGGCATTAAATATAAAATGCTGTTAATAAAATGGCACTTTTACCACAGTAAGTGAAAATTATTTTTTAAAAATATGCTTCTCGGGCACGTGGGTGGCTCAGTGGGTTAAGCCTCTGCTTTCGGCTCAGGTCATGATCTCAGGGTCCTCGGATCTAGCCCCGCATCGGGCTCTCTGCTCAGCAGGGAGCCTGCTTCCTTCTCTCTCTCTGCCTGCCTCTCTGCCTACTTGTGATCTCTGTCATATAAATAAATAAATACTTTTTAAAAATAAATAAAAATATGCTACTCAAACAAGAATATTGCAAATATTTAAAACACATTCCATTTCTTGGTTAAATGGCTGATTCTGAGACTGGAGCAGGAAAAGTACAAGATGAGCCTGAAAGTAAAGAAGTACTAAAAAAACAATGAGGACTTATCAAAAGGACAGGAGCCAACTTCAAGGGGCTCTCTCTGGCCAAATCTGGTACAATTTGAGTATCAAAGTAATTAATGCCACTAATGGATCATAACCTATTGAATAAATTAACGATCAGGGAGCTTAACACTGATAATTAACTAATTGATTAATGGGACAAGAGAAACCGCTCCCTGACAGCTGCTACATGGAAGACTCTTGTACAATTAATGCTTAAGAACGACAAGTGGTAAAAGCTTTTGTCCAATTATTACAAAAAAAAATTCATTTTGCTGCTGATTAGGAAACATAAATTTGTTCTCATTATTCTAGAAATAACTAATTTTTGTATTTCTTTACTGTAAAACCAAACCACGAGAAAAGATAAGTAGTGCAATCCTCGGTCATTTCCTGTTAGCCATAAAAATTCTATCTGACTCTCTCCTACCTGACTGCCCAGCTGTCCTTATGGGTAAAGATTAGGGGTATAAAAGTCAAAACCTAGAATAGTTGCTAGTATTTTCACGGTGTGAATTTTTCCAGCTTCTACCTGGCACTGGCTCCCTCTGCCCACTTTGCACAGCATCCCATGAATACTGTGTTCCAGCCCTGTAAGACTTCTGGCCCTTCCCCACATACACCCATGCTTTTCATTTCCATGTTTCCCTACCTCCAAGCCTTTACACACACCAGCTTCTCCTGATGGTAATGCTTTTCACTCTCCGGTCGTTGTGGCAAAGCTTTAGAAATCCACTTTCTGATTACATATCAAATATGTCTCTGCTAAACTGTTAAGTCAGGATTAAGAACAGTGCCTTAGTCATCTATATATTTTATATAAAATTTTATGTAATTAAATTTTATGTTTATATATGTTATATATGATTTATATTTTATATATACATTAAAATATAAAATTTATGTAATTTATAAAATTTAATAACATAAAATATATGTTAAAGACAATATATACAAAATTTTAAAATTTTAAATCTACCTGGCTTATATAAGTCATCCAACAAATATCTTTATAAAGGAAGGAAAAGGAGAAAGGGACAGAGAAGGAGAAAGGCAAGGAGTGGGAAAGAAATAGTGAGGGAAGGGTGGCTTTTAACGTCAGTCAATAAGTATGCAAACAAGAACCTTCTAGGTTGCCAAACAAAATGGTGAATTAAGATAAATGGTCACTGTTGTCATAGAGCATATAGTCTAAAAGTAGAGACTGAAAATTAACCAGGAAACTTTAAGATTTTATTCATTTGTTGGGGTGCCTGGGTGGCTCAGTGGGTTGGGCATCTGCCTTTGGCTCAGGTCATGATCTCAGGATCCTGGGATGGAACCCCACATCGGGCTCTCTGCTCAGTGGGGAGCCTGCTTCCCCCTCTCTCTCTGCCTGCCTCTCTGCCTACTTGTGATCTCTCTTTCTCCGTCAAATAAATAAAATCTTTCTTAAAAAGATTTTATTCATTTGTTCATTTATTTGAGAGACCACGATTAGGGGAAGGGAAAGAGGAAGAAGCAGACTCCCCACTGAGCAAGGAGCCTGACATGGGACTCCATCCCGGACTAGGAACACAACCTGAGCCCAAAGCAGAGTCATCCAGGTGCCTCTAACCAGAAAACTTTTTAAATATAACATTTTTAACAATAAAGCAGTGTTAGAGAACAGAGGAGTAGACTTTCTTAAAACGAGTTTTCAGGGATGGGATTGAGGAGACCGTTCAATTTTTCCAAGACAAAAGGAAATATTCTACAACTGAGAAAAGTCCAAAAAATGAATAATTCATTTTCATCATTATTGTATGATTGCTGCAAACAAGTTGATCCCATTTGAAAAGAACATGGATGAAATATTTGTATCACAAAAGCAAACTGGGTTTGCTAGTGTCTCCTCTCAGGACTGTGAAAAGAGTCACCTTGAAAGCAGCTGCACTTCCTAATCTGAACTCAATCTTCAGTCCTTTACTTTCCTGTGATTTTATTGAATAAATGATCATTGAGTCCGCTAATATTTTGGTGGTTACCTTGTATTCCTCTGCTTATCTCGAAGGCAGGAGGTTGGCAGTTGTCCTCTCCTGAGCCCTGCCTCCACCTCTTTTCTTCTTGTCCACTCCCTTAGGGAACTCATGCCCACCTCTGGCTTCTGTTCCCTCCTCTGAATTCCTGGCCCCATCACCTTCTGGATGTCTCCATCTTGTTGGCTCAACCTGTCCAAAACTGACCTGATCATCTCCCTGTTCTTTTCCAAAACCTTGCTTCTTCATATGTGCTCCTTTTTTTTCAGTGAGTGTCTCTCAATAGAGAGCCAAACCAGGAACAAAGCAGTTGTCCTAGACTCTTACTTACTCCTTTATTCCTCCATATTGAATGAAACCCTCTCAATTCTACTTGCTCAAAATCTCCCAGACTTGTTCTCCACCTTCCAGCCCCATTGCCACTGCCTTAGTTCAGGCCCTTAGATCACCATAACAGAATGCTGGTGCCCTCCAGGGCTGGCCCCCACTAACAGCACAGTGATTAAGCATCCACACTAGTGTTAGACTACTGGATTCAATCTCAGCTCCATCACTTAACAACTTTCTAATCTTTGGCGAAGTATTTAACTTTTATATGCCCATTTCCGCATCTAAAAAGTGGGAATGATTATAATTCCAATGTAATAGTGTGTTATGAGGATTAAATGAGACATACATAAAATGCATGGGAGCAAATTGTGTTAAATTACTGTTGTTGACATCTTTCAAATCTGCTTTCACTCCAGATTTTTCTTTTTTTTTTTCTTTTTAAGATTTATTTATTTTAGAAAGAGGGAGTGAATGAGCAGAGGGAACAGAGGGAGAAAGAGAGGGAGAGAGGGAAACTCCAGCAGACTCCACAGAGTGCAGAACTCATCGTGGGGCTCAATCCCATGATCCTTAGATCCTGAGTTGAGCCAAAATCAAGAGTCGGACACTTAACCAACTAAGCCATCCACGTGCCTCACACCAGATTAATTATTTTAAAACAAATCTGATCATGCCACCACTACTGACAATCCCATGATACTACAGTCACTGCAAAATAAAATTCAACTCCTACATGCTCTTGCCCCCCACCTACCTCTCACCTCATCTCCTGACCCTCCCCCATACACCTTACACCAAAATTACTTTCTAGCTCCCCAACTGTCCATGTTCTCACTCTCCAAGTATTTGGACTTGCTAGTGCTCTGGGAGAGGTTCCTACCTGACTAACTTCCTCAAGTATTCTTCATTTGTGAAGTTTCCCATTTTTCTTCCTGCTTTTCCCTCAAACTCATTTAGGCATTCCCTCTCTCAGCTCCCTCAGTGCCTTTTTTCCACCTCTTTCAAACCTCACCAAGAATACTGGAATTTTTCATCTGCCTCTCTCACTCAACTAATAGCTCATTAAGAACAAGGACCTATCATTCTTTTAACACCATCTCCCCAGCATCCATCAAAGAGTTGGTTGCTCAAAAAATATGTGGGAAATAGAGTAAAAAAGGGAAAGGAGGGAGGCAGAAAGGGAGGAAGAAAAAATGAGACAAGTAATATCCCTATATGTGCATGAATTTTCCTGATATTTCAGCTTTTCTGTTACAGGACTGGGCAGGAAAAAGAAAAGCACTCTCTCAGGAGCTGTCTTCTCAGAACTGTAAGACAGCTCTGCTTTGGCCTCTGCCTTGAACGTAGAGGACAAGTGAGAGAATCTGGCCAGAGGTTCTGCTATGGTTGGAAGACAGAACAGGTGCTAGAGACAGAAACAAAGTTGAATTGCCATCCCGAAAGTTAGAAAGAAATAGGTTTACCCTCTGGGAGTTAAATCATATAAACAAAACATAATGTAGAGAGTGATGTCAAGGAAGATAGCAGAGTAGGAAACTAAGAATCTATCCCTCCACATAAACACCTATTGAACTGACAGGAACTGTCTAAAGTTACTATTTTAGAACTCTGGAGCTTAGTAGAAGAGGTTCAGCACGTGGGAGAACTCAGTGAAGAGGCGGGTAAATTTTGGTGAATTTGAGCCTTTTGCAAGGTTACAGTTTCCAGCCCCAGTAGCAAGCAGCTGTGGACATAGCTTACATTCCAGGTGTTACTTACTAGACTCAGGGTGGGCAAAAAGAACATTGTACTGATAGCTGATGGCTGCTTTTGCTCACTGAAGGACCAGCACAGAGATCAGCCATGTTTGAACACCCACTTCCTACGAGTAGCTTCCCAGCTACAGGGGATTTAAAGAGACAAGACCTTTTTCTCCTTATATAAGGAAATCTTTGTCAGGTCAATGGCTGGCCACAGAGAAAATTGAAAACTTCAGGAACCACAAAACAAGAAATACATGCTTTTTAAAAATAGTTTGGAAAAGCCACAAGAGGATGGATCTACCCACAAAAAAGCAAAAACAAGCAATCCCAGAGGAATGGGAGAATTAGGTTTCTAGAGCTCCTACAGCATATACCTATAATGTTGAGTTCTCAACTAAAAACTATGGAATTTGCTTTGTATATTCCATACATATGGAATTACAAATTACAAATTACATTTGTAATTCCATATACAAAGCAACAGGCAAGTATGATTCATTCATAGGAAAAAAAGTATTTCACAGATACCATCCCTGAAACAGCTCAGATATTGGAATTAATAGTCAAAGACACTAAATTAACTGCCTTAAATATGTTCAATGAGCTAAAGACAACCATGGACAAGGACTAAAGGAAATCAGGAAAATGATGTCTGAACAAAATGAGAATGTCAATAAAGAAATTATGAAAAGTAATCAAAGAGATCACTAGAGGGATTCAGCAGCAGATGGATCTGAGTGACTAAAAAAGAAACGTTTGCTCACTAGTAACCAGAGAAATGCAAATTAAAACAAGATACCAATTTATACCTTATCAGATTGGCAAAAAATAGGAATCTGATAATACCCAGTGTTCGTGTGGACATGGAACAACAGAATCCCTCCCTCAAGTGCTACCAGTCAGAAACAATCTGACAGTCTTTAGTGAAATTAAGTAGATGTTCACCCCGTGACTCAGAAGTCTCCCTCTTGGACAGATGCCCTCAGAGAAATGAGCACAAATCTACAAGAGGGCACGTCCAAAGATGTTCATCCCAGCATTAACTGTAGTAGTGGGAAGTTGGAGGAACACAGTGTCCATCACGAAGAGATGCATAAGTAAAATGTGGTGAGTGCATGCTTAGGAATACTAGGTAGAACAGAGAGCTATAAACCAGAACAACATGGATATATCTGCAAAATATAATATTGAGCTTAAAACAGAAAAAAACAAATAAGATTGGCAACAAATACAATTTACCCAAATTTAAAATACAAGAATGACAATATTGGCAGAGGGAGGATATGGGAGAATGGCTGGGGAAAGGGAATAATGGGAAAACAAATTAATAAAAATCTTAAAAAATAAATAAAATGAGAGGCATTGCTTAGACCAATAATGATGGTGTGCCTCAAAATAAGATGTATGACTAACTCAACACTATGCACCTGAGGTCCAATATAAAACAAAAATATAGAATCACCACCATGGATGCCTAGGTGGCTGAATCTGTGAAGCATCAGCCTTCTGCTCAGGTCATGATCCCATGGTGCTGGGATCGAGTCCTGCATTGGACTCCTTGCTCAGTGAGGAATCTGCTTCTCCTTCCGCCTGTCACTCCCCTTCTTGTGCTCTCTCTCTCTCTCTCTCTCCCAGTCTCTCTCTTTGACAAATAAGTAAATAAAATCTTAAAAAAAAAAAAAAAGAAGAAGAATCATCACCTAAAGGATCTGAGGTAGGCAGCATCACCTAGTAAAATGGCTTCATATTATAATTTAATAGAATATATTAGTATACCCGAAGAAAATTTTCTTTCAGGGTTATATGCTGGACTTCTCTTTAGAAACCACAAAAGCAAGAAGAGAATGGGCTGAAAGACTTGTAAGAGTTGGAAAGAAAAAACCACCAATCTAGAATTCTGTATCTAGCAAAGATATCCTTTGAAGGTGAAGCTGACGAACAAAGATTCTCAAAAATTGAGGGAATTTGTTGCCAGTGTACCAGCTTTGCATGAAATGTTAAAAGAAATCCTTCAGAAAGAAAGAAAATTATGGAGGTCAGAAACTTGGCTCTACATAGAGGGACAGCACTAGAGAAGGTATAAATGAAGTTTTTTTTTTTTTTCTTATTCTTTATTGATCTAACAGATCTAATTGTTTGCTCGAATAGTAACAGCAACAATATCTTGGGTGATTCATGATCACCAGCTTGTGGATAAGTGAAATGAATGACAGCAATGCTGTAATCGCTGGACATGAGAAAGGAATTGGCAACACCCTATTGTAACATCCTTGCAGGACCCAGCAGCAGTCTATGAAGTGTATAGTGTTCTTTGACACGGGGGACATGTATCAGTTGTAAATGTATATTGAAAACTATGGTAGCCACCAAAAAAATAAATAACCCATTTAGGTAACTTTCAAAGGCTTCCCCTAACAATAAAATATGAACTGCTACCATGGTCCCAAGGCTCTTCCTCCCCTTCCTTCTGCAATCTCTCAACTCTATCTCCCATTGCTCTCCTTCTTGCTCCACCATTGTGGCCATTTTGTTTCTCCTGGAACCGCCCCTACCTTCCCAGGCTCACTCCTGCCTGAAGCTGTTTGCTCCTGCTCTTCACTTGCCCTATACTGTTCTGACTCTGGGTCTTCCATGGGACTCACTCTTCCATTTGCTGCTCTCTGCTCAAACCATTCTCTTTTTTCTTTTCTTTCTTTCTTTCCCCTTAGATTTCATTTATTTATTTGAGAGAGAGAGATAGCAATAGAGAACACAAGCAGGCAGTGTGGGAGAGAAGAATAAGTGGGCTCCCTGGCTGAGCAGGGAGTCCACCTAGGGGTTCTATCCCAGGACCACAGGATCATGACCTAAGCCAAAGGCAGATGCTTAACTGACTGAGCCACCCAGGCGCCCCTGCTCAAACTATTCTTATCAAAGAGACTCTCACAGACCAATGCCCATCCTCTTGTGATGTCCAATCACTCTCCATCTTCTTACTCTATTTTTTCTCTGTCTATCCTCTTAGAATTTCTGTTTCATTAGAGTAGAGAATTTTTTTTACTCACCATTTTTCTTAATTCTAATTTAACACTTAACACCTGGCACATAGTTGATGCTCAACAAATATTTTTGAATCACTCAATAAATATTTCAGAAAGAGCTATGGACCAGCTATGAAAGCATAGAAAAGACATTACAGAAATAAGCAACGTGGGATACCTGGGTAGCTCAGTCAGTTAAGAGTCTGCATTCAGCTCAGGTCATGATCCCAGGAATCTGGGATGGAGCCTCATATCAGGCTCCCTGCTCAGTGGGGAGCCTGCTTCTCTCTCTCCCTCTGCCTGCAGCTACCCCTCTGTGTCAAAAAAAATCTTTAAAAAAAAAAAAAAGGAATAAAGCAATGCAATGTAGAACTTTCCAGAGAGAAGGAGGCTGATCACTGAAGCATCCTTCTTCTGAGACAGATCGATCCCTATTAAAAGATGAGCACATCAAGCTACCAGAACCTATAGTTATCAAACCCTCTGATCACATAGTTAGTGCCCCCTGTTCTGATTTTATGCTCACCAAACAACCTTCTGATAATCTGGTTCCATCTTGTCTGCTTACAGGGATGAAAAACTCTGGTCAGCGGGTGCCTGGGTGGCCCAGTCGGTTAAGAATCTGCTTTCAGCTCAGGTCATGATCCCGAGGATGGGATGAGCCTGCACTGGGCTCCCTGCTCAGAAGGGTGCCTGCTTCTACCTTTCCCTGCTTGTGTTCTCGCCTGCTATCTCTCTCTCAAATAAATAAATAAAATCTTAAAAAAAGAAAGAAAGAAAGAAAGAAAGAAAGAAAGAAAGAAAGAAAGAAAGA